>NC_056727.1:1156386602-1156606912 GCF_019279795.1 Protopterus annectens | reverse complement strand
AAAAAAAGAGGGCATATCTACATATTAATTTATTCAAAGTTTGTAAAAATAGGTTCTGATGTTCATTTAAAGTCAATAACTTAGGCTATTATGGTTCAGACATTACATATATTAAGATGTACCTATTTTCTGTCATAGAAATGCAGTTAACAGCTTCTAAAAGACTTTAAATTACTTGCACCAAAGTTTTTTTTCTCATACTTATTATTGCCAGTAAAATAAAATATTTATGTTCATAAAAATGATTACAAATCATACTGCATAGCTATGTAAATTCCCAGATATACTTGCATTATTGTGAAGAAAGCCATCTGTATTTTATATATCTGAACTGCTGCTTTAAAATATGTCACATGACAACTTCTTCTAAGATAAAATCATAATGATATTTATGCTTGTCAGTTAGATAAGTCAAATGAGTTGTAGCATTGTATATGTTCAAATCATAAGTATTTACATACATTAATATGTTGCAGTCAAGTAAACTTTCAAAAACATATATATACATGTTTTACTTTCTATGCCTTCTAAAATATTACATTTGCTTACTATGGGATACTGAATCATTTAAAAGCATTATAACTTTCATATTTTATAAATTATAACATGAATAAGTAAGTAGTTATAAAAAATAACTCACATTTAAATGTTATAGAGTTCATTTTCCATCGCAGAGTCACATTTTCAGCAGTTCTACTTCCTGGTAGAGTGTTCTTCTTGAATCTGCGATGTGTCAGTGTGAATTCAGGGGTCAAAGTTCAAATTGACTGCATTCAGCTTCTCTGCGTGAATTCTGAGTGTTGAAGCTTTTAAAACAACTCGAGGACACTATTCACGAGGTAACCCACATCCCAATTGTCTCCCTTAACATTCTGGTGGGAATTTTGATAAATGCAAGTGACTGACATTCATTTAGCAATATAAATGAAACTAAACAGAGCAAAACCTTCGCGGAGTATTTTACAAGTTATTACAGTCTCTATGACAGTGAAACTAAGCCCACAGTTATTAATATATAATACAAGTAATTTTTTATGCCCCTATTCAATTTTTATACAAATCTTATTATATACCTGTATCAGTATTATCAAAAGCATGTAAATGTACTTATATGAAAGAAAAAGAGAGAGAGAGAGAAAAGAAAAAAAAAAGAGAGTAGTAAATAAAAGAGAGTAAGAGAAGAAATAGAAAAATAAAAAGGGAAGCTATAAAAAGTATCTACAGTGGAATATTACTTGCTGTTTATATTAATAAAGATAGATATGAAACATATTATTTACTGCTATTTAGTTCTAATTATTAGTAATTAAAGCATGACAGGTTATTTGTAAACAAGTATAAGCAATAGAATCATGGCAAAATAATTAGCAACAGTATTTAAACAGCATATATACTTTTTTTAAAAGGAATTAATAAGTTATTATTCCACTTATCATATTTTCATTACACTTCTCTCCCTGCCCTCCCCCACCCCTTACTAAATGCATAATCTAAAAAGAATTTCGTTATTTAAAAACAAAGAGAAAAAAAATGTATCAAATTACTAACCTTGGATCTCTTTGTCACAAAGAGAAACAGATTGATTGATAGCTTGTTATTAGTTCCTCAGATATTTTGACTATTTATGAAACAAAAACAGTTCTTTGTACACAGAAAATAACTTTGATTAAATCTTTTTCAGAATATTTGTGGCTTTCTGAAAATGCAGTAACTGTATTTAAAAAGATTAATAGTGAAGAAAAAAGAGAGAGAGAAAAAAAAAGAAAAAACATAGAACAAGTCATTTGTTTTTTAGTCTTTTTTTCTTCTCTGAAGTCTTCCATGAAGCTTCTGTAGCCAACCTCTTTAATGAAGGACTAGCCCATTCCATTTCCTCTATTTTATCCAAAATCATATAATTTTTGATAAACAGCAATGCAGAGTCTAAGTCTTCAAAAATTCTAGGGCCATCAGGAAGAAAGATTTTTAGTTTGGCAGGAAACAGAAGGTAGGTTTTAAACTGTGCTTTCTTAAGCTCTCTTATTAATGGCAGAAAAACTTTTCTTTTAGTTATTACCAAGGAAGAATAGTCATTGTCAAAACACAGTTGCCTCATTAATTTTAACAGGTGCTTTAGCCCAAGCAGATTTAAGTACCATCTCTTTATCAAAAGATGATAAAAATCTAACTATAACTGATCTAGGATACTTTTTGTTAGAATTAGAATTAGATATGGATCTATGGGCTCTTCGATACCAAAAGAAAATGCTTCTGGCAAGTCTAAAGTTTTAGGGAGCCATGTATTTAAAAAAGAAGTAATATTGTTACCTTCTATATTTTCTGGCAGTCCAAAAATCCTAATGTTATTGCGCCTAGATCTATTTTCCAGGTCATCAAGTTTAGTTTGTAGATGTGTGTTCTGTTTCAGCAAAACTCAATGTTGATTTCTTCTTCTTGGATTCTATTCTCCATGTCATTTACAGTCTCTTCTATGCCTGTAATCTGAGTCTTCTGTTGTTGCAAGTCTATATGTAACAAATCTATTTGTTTTGTAGTTTTTTCTATGAAGGTATCAATTTTAGTATCCAGTTTATCCATTTTGGCAGTAAGTTGCTGGATTGTAGATATCAGAGACTGAAGTTCTTTCTTGATGCTGGAATCTTGAGAATTTGTCTTACTGGAACTCATTTCAAACAGAGAAGCTGACAGAAAAATTTCCAAGGTGTTTTCTGACAGGAATATTATTAAAATGTTCTTTCTTTTTTAGATATTATTCAAGAAATAGATATTCCAAACGTATTTAGAAAGAAAATTACTTCATAAATTAATTTTTAAAGTAAGTATTTCCTGTCAGTGCTGTGAAATTGGTGGAGCTGAAGAAATCTGCTGCTATCCTGTGTTCATCCTTCTTTAAGGAAGATTTCTGGTTGCTTATGTTTAAGATGGGCTTTCCAGGTTTTATCTCTTTGAAGCATTATATTTTTTGTGTCATTAGTGAGCTATTGGGAGCTATTTGTTTTGACTCTTTTAGTTCTAATAGGGGCTTGAGAGTTGAGGACAGTTAAGAATGTACAATTGAAGTAGTCAACGGCTTTGTCTAATGGTAGTGTTTTTAGGGGGTTCCAGTTGGTTAGCTTAAGAGAGTTAGAGAAGGAAGTAGGGTTAAAGTTAGATAGGTTGTATGAATGTAGTGGTGAGAGTGGGGGGATGAGGGAGCAGCTCAAATTATTATTATGAATGAGCTCAAGGAGAGGGAACATCCTTGCCTTGCAGCCCTTTCTACACAAACCTCCCTTGTTCATTCCCTATTGACTATTAACTTTTCAGTTAGTGACTTATATAAAACTCAAACCCATGCATTCAATTTTGACCCAGTTCCAATCTGTCCTAATACTTTGAATAAAAAGAGCATTCCACTGTATCAAATTCCTTATTTATATCGAAGAATACTACACCCAATTGTTTCCATGGTTCTTCTTCCTTCGAAGACTTCGAAGGCTCCTCAGCCATCCTATTCTCATCGCAATTCTTATTTACAGATTATTCTATAAACTCCTATTAAACATCTCTGTCACCATTTCCCAAAATGTACCCTTCATCCTCCAATAATTTGAGAGAATGTAGTGTCTCCTATTTCATTTATGCAGCTACTGTCCTGTAGTTGCATAAATGAACCCTGTTTGGCTTTTGGTTTTACAATCAGTTTAGGGTGAACTTACATCATTTTCATTAAAACTATTACATGAACATTTTTGTCTATGTTAATAAGTGAAATAAATTAATACTCCCCTAGATCTAAGCCATCATAACAACTCTTAGCAATAAGTGCCATGAACCAGAGCACCAGCATCAGGGAGTGCATGACCAAAAACACCAGCAGCATGGGGTGCATGAAGCAGAATAGCAACATCACAGGGTGAATGACTCAGAGCATGAACCCCATGGAGTGCATGATGAGAACAAAAAACACCATGGTGTGCAGGACCCAGAACACCAGCATCACAAGATGCATGACTCAGAGCACCAGCACAACATGGCACATTAGCTAAAGCACCCGCACCACAGGGTGCATGTACCAGAGCACCAGATAATGCATGATCCAAAGCACCAGAACCACAGTGTGCATGACCCAGAGAACCAGCATCACAGGGTGCATGACCCAGAGCACCAGTACCACAGTGTGAACAATGAGGTGCATGACTAGAGCACCAGCACTATGGGATGCAGGACCCAGAGAAGCAGCACTGCAGGATGCATGGCCAGGAACACCAGCATAATAGAATGCATGAACCACAGCACTGACATCATGGGATGCATGACTCATAGCACCAGCACCATAGGGCACATGACCTAGAACACCAGCACCATGGGGCACATGACCCAGAGCACCAGTACCAGCACCACAGAGCACATGAAACAAAGTAGCAGCACCACAGGCCACATGACCCAGAGCACCAGCACACCACTGGATGCATGACCCAGAGCACCAGCAGCATGAGGTCCATGATCCTGAGCTACAGCACCACAGGGCGCATGACTTAGAACACCATCACCACAGGGCACATGACTCAGAGCACCAGCACCACAGGGCACATGACCCAGAGCACCAGCACCTTGGCATGTATGAGCCACAAAACTAGCACCAGAGGATGAATGGCCCAGAACAACAGCACCACCATCTGCATTACCCAGAGCACCAGCACCATGTGGTGTATGAACCAGTGTACCAGTACCATGGAGTGCATGCCCCAGAGCATCAGCACCACAGGGCACATGACCCAGCACAACAGCACCATGAGGTGCATGACCCAGAGCACCAGCACCATATATTTTGTTCCCTGCTGTCTTCTTCATAGGTCAGCCCTTTCAGGAAGCGAGATTTAGAATAATTTTGTAGATCTTGATCAGGTAATTCTTACTCCACACATCATGCAGTGAGAAGGAAATATTTAATAACTGGTCTTTTTTTTGCCCCAAACTAGAAGTCAACATATAATATGCTGGAAGCACAGGGAGCTATTCTTCCTATTTTTGAAAGCTGCTGGATTCCCAGTCAGTGTAAGTAGGAGCAATAATTGGTAGAATAGCCCTACTACAGAAAAATATAAATAAGCTAGATGCTTCTACCTTTTCTGTCACTCAGCACAGTCTGATTTTTCCCGTTTTTATTTCATAGGATGTGTAAAACAGTGTTATTTTATCCAATTCTTTTTGCAAAATTTGTGTTTACTTTCTTTGAGTTTGAATAATAGAGCCTTACTGTTTTGTTTTCTCTTGCATATAATCTACTTCTGATTCCTAACATTAAATAGCCATTTACTGATTGCTGAGCCATCTCTGAAGCCCCAGAATTTTTGTGAGACTGTTTCCATCATTTTAAACATCGTTTTTCATCATTTCTCTGTCAAATATATTAGCCAAGCACATCATATTATCTTAGGGGATATCTTTTCCTTGCAAAATTCCAGTTTTATTCTATTCATAGGTTCATAGGTTTATACTAGGCTATCTGCCCTAAGGCATTTATAAGCCTAGCCCAAAGTTTTGTGGCTTACGCCACCCCTTATATGAAAAAATACTGTACCCATTAGTTTGTTATGCCTCTGTCCAGCAGTGACACAGAGATGATTCCCTGGGTAAACCTACGATCTCCCATCCACAGGTCAAGATTTCTCTTGAACAGAGCCAGCGAGGTGCTCTGCCTCACATGGACCGGGATTTTATTCCACAGCATAGGGAGTCTCTGAGTGATAAATCTATCCCTCCAGCACGTCCTATTTATATCCGTGCTAAGGTTTAAGTTGCTTGCTCTAGTGGTTTTGGTGGATTTGGATTTTTTGAGGTGGAGCATGTCCATTAATTCCGGGTTGGACATGGCCTTGTATGTCAGGCACATGTCACCTCTGAGCAGACTGTATGCGACTGAATAGAGCTGGAGTTTCTTCAATATGGCAGCATATGACAGATTTTGGAGTCCCTTTATCCTTTTGTTGAGGAACTTTTGGGGTCTCTCCAATTACTGCAGATGTCGGGTGAGATACATCCCGAATGGGGCATTGTACTTGATCATTGGTCTGATAAGTGAAGAGTACAGGGGAACAATGACCTCACTAGATCTGGATGTGAATCCCTTCATGATCAGGTGGGCAATGTAGAAGGTCTTTCTAACCACTTTAGCAATGTGAGTGTCAAAAGAAAGGCCACTGTCAACCTGGGTCCCAGGTCCCTGATAACCTCTTCTGTGCTTAGTGGATTGCCACCTATATGGTAGCTTGGGGTTACCTTGTTTTTCTCGAAGGGTATGACTATACATTTTTTGGCGTTTAACTTCAGGCCATGGCTCTGGCACCAGCTATCTGTTTCCGTGAGTCCCTTCTGAAGGATATCCGTGTCCGATGCACTTTCCACTATGGCGCCCAGTTTGCAGTCGTCTGCAAACTTTGTCAGCCAAAGTCCTCCCATGTTGGCCTGTACTTCTGAGAAGTAGATGCCGAACAATAGAGAGCCAAGGACCGAGCCCTGTGGGACACCACTTGTGACCGGCTTGGAGTCTGACATAGCGCCAGCAACTCTAACCCTGTGGGTTCTGTCCTTAAGCCAGTTTGCAACCCATCTTGTGACATATGGGTTTACATTTAAGCTGGTAGGTTTTTCTACAATACCCGAGTGGGGTATTGTGTCGAAAGCCTTTGCAAGGTCAAGGTAGGCTGTATGGACTGCCTTTCCCTCATCAATGGCCTTGGTGACTGTTTCGAAGAAGTCGACCAAGTTCAAAAGGCATGATCTGCCCTTGACGAAGCCAAACTGGGTCGGGTCCAATGTTTGCAAGTCCCCTATATCTTTGTTTATGAGCTCCATTATAATCCTCTCCATAGCTTTGCAGACTAGACTTGTTAAGCTTATGGGGCGGTAATTACCAGGGTCCGTAGAGGCACCGCCTTTGTGGAGTGGGACCACAGTTGCCATACGCCACTCCTTGGGCACGTATCCTGTGGTAAGGCTGAGATTAAACAGCTGCCTTATGTGCGGGTTTAATTCCTCATTTAGCTCATGTAGCACACAGCCGGGGACACCATCCGGTCCCATTGATGCTGTGTTTTTAGCTTTAGAGAGAGCAGCTTTCACCTGTGCATTGGAGATGTCTGGGAGGCTACACTCCGCTGGGATAGTTATCTCTCCTTTAGGGGGGGAGAGGGGGTGAAGTTTGCACTGAACCTGTCTGCCAGTATGTTGGCAATGTCGGTGGGTTCAGTGATTTTTGTATCATTTTGGACTAATTCTGAGCATATCTGGGAGTTTCCACCCATGTTCCTAACATAGCTGAAAAAGGCCTTATGATTGTCCTTTGAATCCATGGCAATTTTTCTCTCAAAATTGGCCTTAGTTGATTTTATGAGTGCTCGTATTTTTTAATAATAATGATCAGGGGTGACTTCCCTTTTATGGATTTTGTTCTATCATGTAATAGCTTTCTCCTCTTATTGTAAAGTTTGTTAATGGCTGGGGTCCACCAGACTGGACGTTTGCCCTTTGTGGAAAGAGTCTTGGTTTTATTTGGGATTGCCTGATGCATGCAGTCCTGGAGGTGTTCATAGAAGGCATTTGTAAGGGCTTCCGCAGCTTGGGTTGTGGTTTCCTCTGGCTCAGGGGCCTTGAAGGATACCACACCAGTCTTGAGTAGTGTGAAGTTTGCTTTAGAGAAGTTCTTCACTATGGGCTTTTTTGTTTGGGGTGGGGGCGGGATGTGGATTTCCAGTGAGATTAGTTTATGATCAGATCTCACCAATGAGGGATATACTTCCGGTGTGGAGCATTTTCTCCCCATGTTTGTGACAATGAGATCTAGTATATTTTCTCCTCTCGTGGGAACAGTGACTAGCTGTTCCATGGCATTTGAATTTATGAACTCCAGGAACCATTGGGCTAGAAAGTTAGGGCTTGAGTAATGTTCCCAGTCTATATTCGGGTAGTTGAAGTCACCCAATATGATGGTGTTTGGAGATACATTTATACCCTCCAGTGTCTTCAGGAAGGCTGTGTGGGGTTCCTGAGTTTGAGAGGGTGGCCTGTAGCATGCTACAATTTGTAGAGCAGTTTTGCCTATGGTTAGTTGCACCTGGATGGTTTCGAGCTTCGTGCGTTGCCACCAACCTGGAGGTGTGGGTATCCTTTATGAATATGGATACACCTCCTTTTGTGGTGTGGTCCGGGTTTTGGGGCCGGAACGCATGATATGAGGTAAAACCTAATAGTGCCAGGGTGCTCTCAGGAGCCTTGAACCAGATTTCAGTTACAGCACAGACATCGATGTTCTCCATACTGAGAAGGGCCTCGAGTGCGTGCATTTTGAGATTTAGACTTCTGGCATTGAGCAGCATTACCCTCAGTTTCTTCCCATTTTTGTTTTCTAGGGTGGTAGGTTTAGAATTTGAGCCTTGCCTAAAAAAGGCACTATGGGGGTGGCAAGAGCCTTAGCCAATATCCGGAATCCCAGGGGTGACAGGTGGAAGCCGTCCCTTGCGAAGCAGCGTGGCTTGTCAAGCATGTCATCCCAGGCAGACAGACACTGGATCCCCTTTGAATGACACGAGACATTAAGCCAATTGTTAAAGCTGATCATCTTGTCTCTATAAAAATTTAGTAGAACAAGAGAACAGCTTAGAATAATTATTCCTACCTGTTGGGATGCTCACCATATCTCCTGACCTTGCACTTTTCATTTGACCTAGTATAGGCTGGCTATTTGGTATAATAAAGACATTAATTTAATATATATTCTTAACCATGATTTTATGTACTGAATCAGTGATCTATAATACATAATTGATTAGGCATCCATGCTCAGAAATACCTGTTCCAAACAAGATGTAGATTTTTTTACATGTAATATGTTGGTTAATAGGTATCAAAGGAATTGCCATTGCCAAAGAAAGAAATGAAGAAAGAAAACATCTGCACTGCCATTTTCAGGTGTTAATTTAAACGAGAGTGTGACAAGCAGTATTATACAGACAGCAGAATCAGGAATTTGCTAGTTGTGCTATTCTTCTAAGAGGGGAATACTGGCATTAATCAATACATCACTTCACATGACTATCTTTAACATGTGGTCTGCCTGAAAAGAGTGAGAGTATAATTCGAGTACAGGCAGAGTCACCTAAATTAAGTTTGGAAAACTTGTCTGGCCCCAGTCAAGGTGATCATTTTTTGCGACAGTCAGAGAACTGGTAGTCAGTGCAGATGATTAAGGCTATGAGCTGTTAATGAATTGCTTCCTGTGTTACAAGATTTAACTCCCTCAGCATTTATTTGCCTGCTGTGTGACTTTGAGCAAGTCACTTAAACAGACATTGCTTTGAGATAATTGGGCTAGGACTTTTAATGGTCTCCTTGACTGCCTGCCTAATAACTACCTATGAGCCTATCAAAAAATCTCATGGCACTCTGAGGGGTGATATTAATGCAGTATTGGATCCCTGATTTTCTAGACTTCCAGAGTTTACTTGCAAGATCCCTTGATCTTCTGCTGCATTAAATATTATGCTTCAGGAGTCTGATTTAATAGCTGCATAGAGAACGTGCAGCCTTAATATAAAGGACTTTTCTGGGAACTCACTTTGATACAGCAATTCAGATTACTTCTTGATTCTAGATGGCATTTAGTTTAACTTGTATAACACCCTATGTAACTTTTGTCCTTTACATGACATTCAAGACACTGGAGAGTCCAAGATACTATAGAGAATGTAATTTGATCCTCTCATACTGGATACATTTGAAACCCATGCAAAATTTTAGAAGTAAGATTGTAAACTACTATCAGGAATATGACCACTCACATATGAGGATTTATATATTCTTAGAATACTTAAATTTAAGACATTGATACCTCAGTTTAAATGTGGGAAAAACTCTGATGACAATAAAATTATATTGGAACTTCAGAATACATTAAAATGTTAGTAATAATGTTTATAACAGTAAGTCAAGGGCAGGTTATCAGAATGAGCAGCAGGGAAAAACAAATCTTTTACTTTGCCACTGCCATTTGCTAGTCAGTCCTAGCAGATTTTATTGCCTAGCACTAGATCTGACCTTAACAACTTAAGTAGGGGTACGCAACATTTGTTAAGGTCAGGTCTCACACTACTCTAATACTTAATTGATTTGTCTTTTTTTCCACAAATGAAAGCATAATCACAGTGCTCCATGCACTAAAACATTCTTAAATATGAAATGGCAAATCTAATATTAAATATATTTAGTTTGTTTATAGAAAAACAATCAGAACAGTTTCAATCCAGTTCATATGATGGTGGCAAAGTGTTGACGTTTCCTGAACCTAACAATGCGAAAACCCTATTTTAGTATTATTTATCCATTTCCCTTTTAGAATTGGAATGAAAGATGTTTGCAAAAATTTGGGTGATATGTTAGAAAAATATTACACTGCATTGTCTCTAAGGAGTAGAAGTGTTTTATTAAGGATAGACAGCAAGAAAGTAAGCAATCTTATCAGATTTTAGCTAGATGTGTAAAGCAAACTACAGGTAGGTGCTCTATAAATGCTGCAACCCTTCTGGTAGTCTTTCACAAATTGTTTGATACTGTACATTGATCATATGTCTTAACAGTGTTAAAATATATGATCTTTTCAATATAATTTATTAATAAATGTAAAACTGTTATGTGCTTATCCCACTGCCTAGTTCTATAATAAAGGCATCCTATCCAAACTTTCCTACTGAATAAAGATAGTTAAAGCTAATCTTGTAAACCATCAGAAAGGAGTTCAATGCTCATCACGTCTGACAGCTAGAGTAAAGGATTGAGGCGATGAGCTGTTAAAAGGCTGCTTCTTGTATTTCAGATATCAGTTCCATCAGCCTCCATTTGCCATTTGTGTGACTCTAAATAATTCGCACAACCAGACAGTGTCATGGGACATTTGGAAGACTGGTCCAGGCTCCTAAATTGTCTCTTCGACTGCATGCATAATAACTACCCATGAACCACATGAGAACATGTTTTCCATTATCCCCTTTATTGCTTGGCTTAGTAAGAGAAACATTTAGGACTTATCCCAGATGATGCCGCATAGCATTGGTATCATCTTAAGAGGCAAACAAATGTTCTCATCATGTGAAATATCTCCACTGAATTCATCTTTACAGTATTTATTGCATGTTAATTCTATAAAGCAACCATAACTGTGTAACTGGAAAAGGTCAGTATGAAAAATACAGAACTGATTTATAGAAAAAAGTTATTCTTTCCCTTCCTCAGCAGAATAAAAATTATTAAAGTGGTGTTCATCCTAAGAGTCGTGTTTCTGGGGAGGCAGAGATAACAAATATTCATAAGTGTTTTGAAAACATTGCAGTTTATTTAATGAAATTAAACTAATATTCATTTATTCTGAAAATGTAATTTATGCAACTGTTTATAAACTGTACTCTTACTACTGACTGGCTAATTATTATTAATTCTTTATTTTTTCAGTGTGATCTAAGGAATTGCAGCATGCAATAAGGGACTCATACATTATCAGTATGAAGAGCAACCAGATGATTCACAGCTGCTCATTCCCTGCTCTAGCATGGGTGAGGTACCTTGCCCAACCAAAGCATTTTACAGGTAAAGGAAACTTCTGGAAATTGCCAAAAAACATTATTAATGTGTGTACATATTAAATTTGTGTGTGACTGTGTACATATTTATGCATTTATAAATATGTGAATACATAAACATTAACGGATGTACTCATAATACATAAACATTAACGGATGTACACACACACACACACACACACACACACACACACACACACACACACACACACACACACACACACACACACACACACACACACACACACACACAAAAAACACAGTAGTTATTATATAAACCTGGCCTTGTTTCCAGGACCTTTGAAAACCTATCTGGTCAACTGGTCCATGCATCACCTCTGCAGGTCATCATACTTGTGCCTGTAGTGCATTCTAGAGTAGGCAATTCCCCACCTCCTACAATATATCCATTTATTCCATATTGATCATGTTGTGGCCTGCTCCCACTTCTACAGATATGACTACTGCAGTAGTTAGAGGATGATTTGGGTCTCTTGCTAAATCAGCTTTGGGATCACCTCTGAGCTTTAACAGAAGCCATCCTTTCAACATGCCAGTACAAGAATGATACATGTAAGTCTAATGCAAGAAATAATAGAATGTGACCCACACCTTCTGATGTGTGACATCACTTGGCGCAGCCCATATGCCTATACAGAGCCCCTACTTGTCGAGCTGATAGCAGTATAAAGTTTGGTATGCTAGCAGAACATGTGGTCCAATGCATTCCCATTTTTCTAGTTCAATTTTACTTGAATGAGTAAATGGAAACCTTCCTACAGTCTAATAGCAAGACTGTTTGCCCCAAATATTGTTTAATATTTTGTAAGAAATATTATTTAAATGTGACATCACAGTTGCACTTTACATGTATTCAGAGGTGTTAATGTATTCTGAGTTTTATTCCTCCAATACTTTCTGGATGGGAGAACAACCATTTCTGTAAAAGCATATCAGGAAATTCTGTCATTAGTATGTTGTGACCATTTATCCCCCTGCTGTAGATTATGGCTGAATTTTGTACCTTTGAGTAGAAATACTTACAGGAAATTAGATTTGGGTGAAGTGAAATCAGTGAGATGGTGTTTAATTTGTCATTACCTATCTAAGAGGAGCATGATTAACATGCTTAATGTATAGCATGCAGATATGTAACTGAGGCACACTTGGCGGTTATGCACATTTAGGAGCTAAACACAGATTTCCCTTGCAAGTCAAAAGCACTTTCTCCTTCAAGAGGCAATTTACATGTGTGCTACTGTGTGTTTCATAGCACTCAGCACAGCTAAACCTTATTTGCATAAGAAGATCTTGAATCTGCCCCAGTTTATGCCAGTTGGCCTCTGTCCACCATTTTATGCTTCACTGAAATGCAAAAATGAACTAAAGACATTTATTTGCAGCAAGGATAAGCAGAAGTAAGTAGTAAAAGAAAAATAATCTATGTAATTCATCCTGATCAATTAAACAGTAGTCTTATTTTTAATTGTAAGGCATGACAGTTACTATTATTTTCATGGATTTTGAATGACACGATTGGGAATCTGCAAGGCACCATTTTCAGCGCTGTTTGCATTCATTAAAGGCTTAGTACTGACAGTTGTCACTATCAATGTGTAACAGACGGGTGCAAAGTAATACATTTCAAATGAACTACTGAATCAAATACATTGACTTACTGAGTACCATGGCCTCACAGCAAACACATTGCCCAGACGACAGCAGAGCACAGGCAATATTAACAACAACACTGGAAAATTCAAGTCAGAATTAGTAAAGGAAGGTGTGCATACATCACCATTTATTTATGTTTCTCTTATAAATTTCCATTTATAGTCTACATTTACGAAAAGTATCACACAATGATGGCAGGTGCTACTTTGTCACTTTTGTCATAATATTTGATTGTAGGTTTCGACATGCTGCAACAGCAGGGAAAAAGGCAAAGGAAAGACAACTTCAGTCTTAAAGAAATTAAATCCTTATGGATGCTCTGAGGACATATAAGAAATGCTTGTTTAGAAAGGGGGGTGAAGCAAAGTCATGGTTGACATTAATGCTGTAGGGGAAGTAACTGCACTCTGCAGGAAAAGACCCAATGACATGGTGGTACATGCCAGGACAGCAGCTGGGCAGAATGCAAATGCTGGCAGCAGGACTGATGGTGGCCCTTTCATGCTGCAACCTTTAACACCAGAGGAAGAAGAGAAGTATCTTATGTCTATAAACAGTGATTAATCAGATACTGGTCAGAATGCTACTGGCATCATTACAGGTGGTGTTGATACCAGTTCCTTCAGGCCCTACAATATGTATGGCTGGTCAGTGTGGAAGATTAGTTAGCTTACCTGATTTCATTTCAATATGCTACAATGTATTTGCTGACATACACATGCACATGTTATCCTTACTTGTTTCATCATAAGATGTGACATCTTTGTCAGATGTATGAGAAGATCTACAGACAATGCATGGCAAGTTATATCATTGTAGCTGCACATAAAAAAGATACAGCTATCACAGATAACATTAACCATATGCACGTATATCACTTCACAGGGTCAGGACCACAATGCAACCTACTAGTTATAAAGATCATGTGTCAATTTATTTTTAAGCTAATACTGCAGATATGCATAGAGTATACTTGCGAAAGGTAGTAAAGGAAATATAAGTAAGATAAGACAGTAGAGGAGGTTTTAAGCCCTCCCCACCAATAATAGATAACATATACAAGACTACAAAGGCATATGGTAACATTATCAGGGATGAGGAATACAATCAAAATGGGCTATAAGAATCACAATCAGATATCAATTTCAAGTAATTAAGCAAAGTTAAAAAACTACATCATAGGTGGGGTACAGAAAAGTAACAAAATAGATCACCCAAAAACATTTATGAGATCATCATAGTCTTATCATTGTACTTGTACTATAATGTAAATTGCATGAAAAAAGCACCCATGTAACCCTTAGGGAAATGAATCTTCAGTCTTCTTCATTTAGATTGTAGAAAGCATATCATTCATAAGCTGAACTATAGAAACAGCCCACTAGTTGTGTCATTGAAGCACATAGCAGGTAAATGTTACACATTTGAAGATTGGAAGCATAAAAGAGACACAAAAAATACTCAACCCCAAAAGAATATGAACCATCAAGTCTTCTTTACTTGCGTTCTACAAAACAATGAATTTTCATTCTGAGCCATCAAAGCAGTTAACATGAAGCTGCCAATTAAGCACATAATAGGTGATTGTTACACACTTGCAGAATGGAAGCATAAAAGATACAAAAAGCAGAGCCAGGCAAGCAGCCAAACTGAAGGTAGCAATGAGGCATAAAGCAGATGATTGTTACAAATTTGCAGAATGGAATCATAAAAAACTCAAGAAAGCATTCAGTCCTGTGGGAACTAGAACTCTCAATCATCCTCTCTTACAATCTCCAAAAGCACTTCATTAATAAGCTGAGCCATAGAAGGATATACACTGAAGCTGTTAGTGAAGCAAATAGCAGGTGATTGTTACACATTTGCAGAGTAGCAGCATAAAAAGCAAAAAGAAGGATTAAACCTCACGAGGGGACTTGAATCCTCAATCTTATTCACAACATTTACAGACTGGCTCATGCAGCAGTCACAGTAAAGTTATCAGCTGTATCCTATGGTGAAAATGCAGACTGCTACGCAACAACATTCAGCTCATTTGCATGCCAGATGGCAGGTGAGGCTAATATATAAAGCACATAATAGCGGTTTTACTTAAGCATTCCTACACAATGAGCAGTGTTTCTCTTCATGAGCTATGCATAGGAATTGATGGCACCATTCCAGACCCATCACACACGTTGTGATCACAAAACATAAGTCATTTGGAAGCCCTACATAGTCATATGTGAGGTGTGTTTATAATTTTTTTTTGACCAAATTTGAGGATGGAAATGACAATATAGGAAAAAGGTGAAAAAGAGGAAGTGAGCAGAGGTTAGAACAGAAAATGAACAAGTAAGGAATGAGCAGGACAGAGATGCAGAAGAAGGGAAATCCTTTTTTTCACAGGTACCCATGATTTAGAAAAGAATGTGAGTTGAGGTAGTAGGAATGGAAATAAGATGCAAGTATGAAGGTTAGGTTAGGTGGCAGGAGAAGCTAGACATGACTGACAGGGTGCATGTTAACACAGTGGGGGTGGGGTTGTGAAATAGATACCAGACAAGCAGGGTGAATATAACAGTGAGGGGAGGATGGAACAACTAACAAGGACAGATACTGACACAAAAGGAAGGGAAACACCAGGTTGGGATAGGATACGGTGTATGCAGTTGTAGTCTCTGCCAGCTGAGACCCAGTGGAAGATTAGTCATCACCTTGTGTACTTCTTCCTGTCACAGGTGGTGGTGATAGTTTTTGGCAGGAGCAGTACTCAATGAGTCAACAAAGCAGGTTCTCTATTTGGCTGAGTTGGGAATCCAACCTTCTGTTTTTAATCTCCCCCCAAAGTGTCTGCTTGCTGATGATGAGTGACAAAGGTATCACCTCCACTCACACTACTATCAGTGGGTAAACTATATATTGTAGTTTATGTTTTATAATGGCGAGTGATTTATGAGCAGCTTCGCAAGGCTCTGTGTTTTCTCAGGTTGAGCCTAACAGCATCAGTAATAGTAGTTTTAATAAAAACAATTCAACCGGAGAGGCAAATGCAGTCGGAAATCTTACGGCTTTGATTCAAGTTCTTTTAAGCCGAGTTGATGTTTTAACACAGCGGATGGACAACATAACCAGTGGAGATAACATAATTGCCAATGGTAACAACAGGACTATTAATGTCTTGAGGGCTGAAATGCAAGTTCCCGATACCTTTGCAGGAAGCTCTGATGTCCGCCAGCCCCCTTTGCCTAATATACCATATGGCAATGGTATAAACAACGATGCGGATTCTAATGACTCTAATGATACTCAATCGAGTTAAAGACAATGTACACAGCAGGTGCACAATTCTAATGGCTCTCACACTATTCAGGAAGTAGAAAATAATTCCCTTCCCATTCTGGGGAATTTTTTGAACAACAACTATTCCTTCAATGATGTAGGATCAAACACTCCACCTCAAGATGAAGCTTCATTGGTGAGTAACATTGTCACAGTTATAAATGACTTTGATAACAAACTCTTTAGATGTAGGAAGCTTCAACTGGAAATTTCTTATTTGGAGGAGTGTCTAATTAAGAAACTGATTCCCAAAGGCTTTAGACAATGGAGGTATCCCGTTGGCCTAGTGGAGGGATCAGATTTCCACAAATTACTTTTGGATTTATTCGACAAACAAGGGTTTGAATTCATTAATGTACTAATTAATCATTATAAGACAGAGGTGAATTCCCTTAAGAGTTAGTTGGAAATATTAGAACATTCAATTCAATCCAACAATGATTCCCCTTTCTATAAATATGGTTACAAGCGAATTATTTCTAGTATTGAAGCAGCTATGGTTAAGCTGCTGAACGGTAAAAAGAAAAAAATAGCTAGGGACGTACAACATTATCAAAATGGGAAAGCATATCCTCGAACTCCTCTAATATTTAAAACTCCATTTTCGAATCAAGTCCCCCAAGAGTCAATACACAACGTACATCAGTCAAATGTCACTCCCTCTGATGGAGAATGTGGCATTAGTACAGAACAGGGACCAATTCCTCGTAGAAGTGAAAGAATAAATAACATTAACAATAAGAATATCATTCATAATAAAAATTCCTATACTCAACAACAGTATGAGGGAGAAGATAATAATCAACCAGGAACAAGTCGTCAACAGGGTTTTCCAAAGGGACAGAACAACCAACAGACAAAGTCGAACATAAACAACAATTGGGGGCGTCAAAGGAACAAATGCAATCAGAGCAGGGGTTAATTCAACCATGTGCTGGAAGCCCTCGTATTTAGGTATGTTCCAGTGGCAATTTTCACATGTATAACTATACTGTGTTGAACATACCTCAAGACATAGTAGAGTTCCTTTCGAAGGGTTTAACCTTCGTGCCAGACTGTTATATGGACCCTGTGAAGACTATAATAGACCTTAAATTATTTGTTCGCAAACTTAATTTGAACGCTCTCATGGGACCAGTTACCTCTCTTACAAACTCTTTAAGAATGTCTAGCTTGTTCAACCCTCTTCTCCATCCCAATATACTTTTGTTTGAGAAAATGTGTGAGATTGACTTGAGAGCTTTTGGTTTTAATACTCATACCAATAAGAAAGTTATAAGAAATGTCAATAATCATGAACGTGATTTCATTACACTATTACATGATTGTAATATAAGGGTAATGAAACCAGACAAGGGGGGCAGGTTAGTTTTTATGGATCAGAATATATATGTGGAAAACATGATGAAACTCATAAATTCTCCAGCCTATTAACCAGTTAGCCAAAATGAGATTAATATAGCATATAGGAAGATCAGGTCTACCTTACAAGATTTATTTTTGGAAGGTTCTATTGATTTGGATTTGTATAATTATTTGTCAATGTTGGCTCCAAGAACTCCAGCGTTATTTGGTACACCCAAAATTCATAAAAGCATTATCGAACCTCCTTTTAGGCCTATTGTTGATGGACGAGGTTCTATTACTTATGGGTGTGCAAAATACGTGGATAGCATTTTAAAACCATTTGTAGCAAAGGAAATGCAAATCTGCAAGGATTCCTGGAGTTTTTTTGACTGAGTTAAGTAAAATTCCTTTCCATCATGATTACACATTTTTAACAATAAATGTTAAAGACCTCTATACGGTTATACCTCGGAGTATAGGATTGGAATGGATTAGAGATTTTATGATGGAGAGGCAAGCCAATGATAATAGTATTTATTTAGTGGAAACTCTCCTCAATATAGTACTAACTAATAATTTCATGTGGTTTGAGGGGCATATCTACCTCCAAAAAACTGGGGTTGCCATGGGCTCCCCATGTGGAGGTAGTTTTGCCAATTATGTCATGGCTCACTGGGAAAAGACCCTACTTTTCAACAATGTTTTATTTAAGAATAATGTTGCCTGGTACACCCGTTACCAGGATGACATGTTCTTTGTTTGGAAAGGTCCCAGTGAGCTTGTTCCAAAGTTTGTCACCACTATTTCAGCTATGACCGATTTCCTAGAATTTACTTATAACTTGCAACAAGATCACATTAATTTTGTTGATGTTCATATATATAAAGATACAGTGAGGTCTAGGTTTAAAAGCACTATTTATAGGAAACCCACGTATTCAAACTCATTTCTTCATTTCACAAACTGTCACCCTCACCACCAAAAAAGAACGGTCATTAAGGGCCAGTTGGTGAGGGCAGCCAGAATGGTTTCTGAAGAAATAGATTTCATTGACGAATGTGTCCTTCTGCAATCTATGTTCATCAAAAGGGGCTATTCTCCATCTTTAGTAACAAAAATTTCATCTGAAGTGATTCATAAGAGGCAGTCTGGACATTTTAAGCCCCTCTTGTCTGACGTTTCACATGTTTATAATGAAATTGGTAGTTCGTGTCATGACACTTCTAGTTTGGCAACCCAAGATTTTCATACTAGTTTTTTATGTACATATAGTTTCGATAGCTCTCACATTAAAGGAATACTCAACAAAAATTGGGTTTTAATAATAGAAGATAGTAGATTGAACAAGCTTTTGGGTGATAAACCAAAAATCACTTATAGGAGGGGTCCCAATATTAAAGCTCTTTTAGAATGTCAAACTACGAGTACAAAGATTAAGAAGAAAGGAATGTTTAAGTGTGGAGCCTGCCATCAGTGCAGGCATCTACACATTGACAAACAGGTTAAAATTAGGAATAAGAATTATAAAATCCAAGGTAAATTTTCTTGTACAACAAAAGCTGTTGTCTATTCTGCTACTTGTCAAGATTGCACTGCGTTCTATATAGGGAAAATAGAGAGGCAACTAAAGCAGTGCATCTAAGAACATCAGTACGCTATAAATAAGCAAGACACTACTAATGCTCTTGTAAGACATTTAGTCGACTATCCAAACCATAATTTTAAATTTGCTATGTTACATCAAGTATCAATTGACCCTAGAGGTAGTTCATGGCAACTTGACTTAGAAATTCAAGAACTATGTTGGCAAATTAGAACAGTAGCTTATGCCCCCCAGGACTAAATGAGTTTGTCTCTTTAAAATGTGTTCTAAAACACTTGGCCCTGAAAAGGTAACTAGGTTTTCAGTATTAATGTTCTTTCATGGTTGCAAATGTATGCATTTGTTTAGTTTAGATAATAATAATAAATATTTAACTTGAGGTATTCCAGTAGGTCATGGTATAATAATATTATCTTCGTTTCATCTTGTTGGAGTTAGTTTATGCTGTGTAACTTTGCTCTTGTTGCAGCATACTGCTAAAAAAGCCGGTTCTAATTTATATTGTATAAGATCTACTGTAAACACATAAACACACAAAGACATACTCGGAGGCTCTGAGTAAAAATTTACCTAAACAGCAGAGGCCTCCAAAGCAGACACCCAAACAACTGCTACCTCAAGACACCCCACAAGCAACACATAAACCACAAAAGCAGTGTGCAAAGCAGTCACAGCCCTTAAGGCCAAATACAACACCAAACATACTTGTCATAGGTGACTCCATAGTCAGACACACTGACGTCCCACTCACCAGGCTGAACAAGGAGAGGGTCACAGTAAGCTGCCTATCGGGCGCTAGAATCCACCACATAACACAAGCACTTGGGTCACTCCACGGCAAGTACAAATATGACACAGTCATTGTCCATGCTGGTGTGAATGACCTGAGACGTACCTCCCTGGACTACATGAAAAGAGACATAGAGGAGCTCTCTGATTATGTAGCCCAGGCAGGTATGACCCTAACCCTGAGCAGTATCCTTCCTTCACCAAGAATGATGCCACAATATAGAGACAAGATGATCAGCTTTAACAATTGGCTTAATGTCTGGTGTCATTCAAAGGGGATCCAGTGTCTGTCTGCCTGGGATGACATGCTTGAAGAGCCACGCTGCTTCACAAGGGACGGCTTGCACCTGTCACCCCTGGGATTCCGGATATTGGCTAAGGCTCTTGCCACCCCCATAGTGCCTTTTTTAGGCAAGGCTCAAATTCTAAACCTACCACCCTAGAAAACAAAAATGGGAAGAAACTGAGGGTAATGCTGCTCAATGCCAGAAGTCTAAATCTCAAAATGCACGCACTCGAGGCCCTTCTCAGTATGGAGAACATCGATGTCTGTGCTGTAACTGAAACCTGGTTCAAGGCTCTTGAGAGCACCCCGGCACTATTAGGTTTTACCTCATATCATGCGTTCCAGCCCCAAAACCCGGACCACACCACAAAAGGAGGGGGTGTATCCATATTCATAAAGGATACCCACACCTCCAGGTTGGTGGCAACGCACGAAGCTTTGGAAACCATCCAGGTGCAACTAACCATAGGCAAAACTGCTCTACAAATTGTAGCATGCTACAGGCCACCCTCTCAAACTCAGGAACCCCCACAGCCTTCCTGAAGACACTGGAGGGTATAAATGTATCTCCAAACACCATCATATTGGGTGACTTCAACTACCCGAATATAGACTGGGAACATTACTCAAGCCCTAACTTTCTAGCCCAATGGTTCCTGGAGTTCATAAATTTAAATGCCATGGAACAGCTAGTCACTGTTCCCACGAGAGGAGAAAATATACTAGATCTCATTGTCACAAACATGGGGACAAAATGCTCCACACCGGAAGTATATCCCTCATTGGTGAGATCTGATCATAAACTAATCTCACTGGAAATCCACATCCCCCCACCCCAAACAAAAGACCATAGTGAAGAACTTCTCTAAAGCAAACTTCACACTACTCAAGACTGGTGTGGTATCCTTCAAGGCCCCTGAGCCAGAGGAAACCACAACCCAAGCTGCGGAAGCCCTTACAAATGCCTTCTATGAACATCTCCAGGACTGCATGCATCAGGCAATCCCAAATAAAACCAAGACTCTTTCCACAAAGGGCAAACGTCCAGTCTGGTGGACCCCAGCCATTAACAAACTTTACAATAAGAGGAGAAAGCTATTACATGATAGAACAAAATCCATAAAAGGGAAGTCACCCCTGATCATTATTAGTAAAAAAATACGAGCACTCATAAAATCAACTAAGGCCAATTTTGAGAGAAAAATTGCCATGGATTTAAAGGACAATCATAAGGCCTTTTTCAGCTATGTTAGGAACCTGGGCGGAAACTCCCAGATATGCTCAGGATTAGTCCAAAATGATACAAAAATCACTGAACCCACAGACATTGCCAACATACTGGCAGACAGGTTCAGTGCAAACTTCACCCCCCTCCCCCCCCCTAAAGGAGAGATAACTATCCCAGCCGAGTATAGCCTCCCGGACATCTCAAATGCGCAGGTGAAAGCTGCTCTCTCTAAAGCTAAAAACACAGCATCAATGGGACCGGATGGTGTCCCCGGCTGTGTGCTACACGAGCTAAATGAGGAATTAAACCCGCACATAAGGCAGCTGTTTAATCTCAGCCTTACCACAGGATACATGCCCAAGGAGTGGCGTGACGGCAACTGTGGTCCCACTCCACAAAGGCGGCCTCTGGGACCCTGGTAATTACCGCCCCATAAGCTTAACAAGTCTAGTCTGCAAAGCTATGGAGAGGATCATAATGGAGCTCATAAACAAAGATATAGGGGACTTGCAGACATTGGACCCGACTCAGTTTGGCTTTGTCAAGGGAAGATCATGCCTTTTGAACTTGGTCGACTTCTTCGAAACAGTCACCAAGGCCATTGATGAGGAAAGGCAGTCCATACAGCCTACCTTGACCTTGCAAAGGCTTTCGACACAATACCCCACTCGGGTATTGTAGAAAAACTTACCAGCTTAAATGTAAACCCATATGTCGCAAGATGGGTTGCAAACTGGCTTAAGGACAGAACCCACAGGGTTAGAGTTGCTGGCGCTGTGTCAGACTCCAAGCCGGTCACAAGTGGTGTCCCACAGGGCTCGGTCCTTGGCCCCTATTGTTTGGCATCTACTTCTCAGAAGTACAGGCCAACATGGGAGGACTTTGGCTGACAAAGTTTGCAGGCGACTGCAAACTGGGCCATAGTGGAAAGTGCATCGGACACGGATATCCTTCAGAAGGGACTCACGGAAACAGATAGCTGGTGCCAGAGCCATGGCCTGAAGTTAAACGCCAAAAATGTATAGTCATACCCTTCAGGAAAAACAAGGTAACCCCAAGCTACCATATAGGTGGCAATCCACTAAGCACAGAAGAGGTTATCAGGGACCTGGGGACCCAGGTTGACAGTGGCCTTTCTTTTGACACTCACGTTGCTAAAGTGGTTAGAAAGACCTTCTACATTGCCCACCTGATCATGAAGGGATTCACATCCAGATCTAGTGAGGTCATTGTTCCCCTGTACTCTTCACTTATCAGACCAATGATCGAGTACAATGCCCCATTCGGGATGTATCTCACCTGACATCTGCAGCAATTGGAGAGACCCCAAAAGTTCCTCACCAAAAGGATAAAGGGACTCCAAAATCTGTCATATGCTGCCAGATTGAAGAAACTCCAGCTCTATTCAGTTGCATACCGTCTGCTCAGAGGTGACATGTGCCTGACATACAAGGCCATGTCCAACCTGGAATTAATGGACATGCTCCACCTCAAAATATCCAAATCCACCAAAACCACTAGAGCAAGCGACTTAAACCTTAGCACGGATATAAATAGGACGTGCTGGAGGGATAGATTTACCACTCAGAGACTCCCTATGCTGTGGAATAAAATCCCGGTCCATGTGAGGCAGAGCACCTCGCTGACTCTGTTCAAGAGAAATCTAGACCTGTGGATGGGAGATCGTAGGTTTACCCCGGGAATCATCTCTGTGTCACTGCTGGACAGAGGCACAACAAACTAATGGGCACAGTATTTTTTCATATAAGGGGTGGCGTAAGCCACAAAAATTTGGGCTAGGCTTATAAATGCCTTAGGGCAGATAGCCTAGTATAAACCTATGAACCTATGAACCTATATAAAAATACAATCTAAGTATTCCTTTAAATGGCAAAGGTTTATGATGTCCCTTAAAGTTCCGGACTATCAAAAGTGTTTTGTCAACTTTGTTTTTTTGTCCGCTCTTCTAATTTTGAAGGGTACATGGAATGTCATTGGATATATATATATATATATATATATATATATATATATATATATATATATATATATATATATATATATTGTTAATGTTATTATAGCTTTAAATCTTTTGGAGTGTGACCATTTTAGCTTAATTGATTTTAATTGACCATAGGTAAAGGTATATAACGTGAGTTAATTGGTTTTCAAAATGTCTGAAGAAGGAAAAGTACTAGCTTTTCCGAAAGCGCTTATTAAACTGTTTTTGTTCGTTTTATTTGCTGTCTCAGTTTTTCACCCACTATTTGTGTTTATTTTACTATCAGTGGGTACACCTGTACCAGCATCCATTGCAAGGTTACCAGAAGTGGGTGGTACAGGTATGGCAGGAGTTGTGGCAGGCTGCGACCCAGATGTGCTGGGTGCTTTTATTTGTTGTGGTGACACTGTGGCTGCCATTTGTGGGGCAGTGGAAATGCCTTGCTAGTGGATCCTGCATATAATACTAAAAGAAATGGAAAGAAACAAAATAATAGACAAAATAATTGTATGTACAAGAGAGTATTGCAAGAAGGGAGGGGTTGAAGTAGGCATACAGTGAAATACTGGCTCCAGCTTTGTTAAACATGATGCACTTAAACATAATATACTAGTTGGAGCAAAAAGCACTTCTGAATTTAACATAGATTTTAGCATATATTAACAATAGGGGGACCTGAACCAACAGTCATCATCACCTGCAATTTGACAATAGAGGATTAAAGTGATGAGCTATTTAGACAGTCTAACAGCTGAATGTAGTCCAAAATGCAGTAATGATGCCTGAGACAACTATACATATACAATGAAAACATGTTGCTGAGAAATATATTTCATTTGCAGGTGATATGCTAAAGAAACAACTTCAATTTTATATTGAATTGTGCCCACCCAACCAATAATGATCTTATAAACTGAGAAAGAAAAATAAACCTTAAATATTTTCATAATAATACAAATACTGCAGGACTATACCCTCACGCATGCTCATAACATGGAAGTAGAGCCTTAATATCGTGAACTACTTGTCCACATATGCAAGACAACGCCTGCACCAGAACACTAATAACATTGAGTGGTAATACTGCGACCTTCCAGCTATGGCATTAATGACAGAAGTGGCACTGGAGTGTTAAAGTTATACATTTTTCAAATGAATACCTACTACTGTTAATATTAAAAACAATACTTCATTAATCAGCTATACTCGCCCCCTAAACTGCCTTAGGTGCTCTGATCTTCCCCTGAGCAGCTGTCTATTCCTTTCAATATCTGAAGGGCTATGTACATAAAAAGAATAGTGTATTACTTCTGGATGGCATACAGTGCCAGTTTAAATGTGCACCTAACAGAAGAGGTCTAACTGCAGCGGGTATGTAGAGCTGGCTATTTAATTCATCCTTCAAGTTTAGGCCAAGGTTAGGATTGAGGCAACTCATGTCACTGTAACAGTCACAGCACTGTTATCCCATTTGTAGGATGCCAGTTGTACAGGTGTAAGCCTCAGATAAACTATTCTACTCTTCAGTCTTATACTGAGGCCCTTTATAGCCATCCTGCATAAGTTTCAGGCGGTAGTCCTTATGGAGGAGGTAACAAAATATTTTTATCTCCTCCTCCTCACACCACCTCTGCATCATGAAAAGCAGCATTAGTCTCTCCTTCTCCAGCCATGTTATCTCACATTGAAGAATTGAAGGGAAAATTTGCAGATGATTGGCATCTTGATCAGGTCTTAGATGTCCCATCAGCTGATGGACATTGATGTGAAGCTTATTTGTGTGATGCATGACAAACCCTGAAACTATAGGTACTGTATTATTATGGTTCATAATGGTATTTTAAGGTGTGATACATGGCAAACCTCAGTCCCTGTTTATGTTGTTACGACATTTTGCACTACATTGACTATGTATAGACAGTTAAATATGGAATTGTATTCCCCCTCATAAAAAAGCATGGCCTGGACCATGCACACCCATTGCTGCTTGCAAGGACCCAGGCACATTCACGGTATTGAGGAGACAACTGCATGATACTTAGCAGGTTTTCTCATCAGACAAATTGAGTGATACAGAAACAATAATGAGATGAACCCTAATTAGCATAATCATCATGCCCAGTCAAGTGAATCTGCATAACACAAGCACAGTGAGAGGCACAGAGCCTCATAGCACTATAGATGACATTTCTGAAACTTAGAGTTTTATTACAGCATATGTCGACCTTGAGAATAAAAAGTTTCTTCAGCAACATTTACTTTGCTTGTATAAGGTAAGTGCTGCTTCTTAAAACTCCATTCATCTGTACTGTAGATGTTTTAACTACTATTCACCCTTTTGAGTATAAAATATGTAGGACTGTCAGGTATTCATAAACGTGTTGGCCAAGGAATATCTAGAGGGAGACTACAAGGGTAGAGCAATTACTGGGCTGCATGACTGTAAAGCTGGATTGGGGACACACCCCTAATCTTATAGTCAGAGTACTATTCAATACAGTTTTAGTATTGTATACATTGTGCATATGTCTGCAGCCAAAATATTTGTAGCAGTGATAGGAACAGGCGTGTGTCCTTGGACATTTGCAGTTGTGTGATTGTTTTTTGGGGGAAATGTGTTCAGTAAACCTATATACCTGACATTACCTGTGGATACAGATATCTGTCAGGCACAAAAACAGTACGCTATATGGTCAAGGAGAGTACTTGTTGTATTAGAATTTGTAAGTGCCATGCATTACCAAGGCTGCTAATTCCACTGATTTTCATACCAAAAGAGTAATTTCTAAGATACAAGTCAAGAAGAAACAGAACAATGCATCTGCTGTGAAATCAGCATCCACACATAAGGCAAGATGACGAGTAATCTTCCACTGATCTAAAAAAAGAGTTGCTTGATTTCATAGAGGTGGACAGACATATTAAGATCAATGAAAGAAACAGACTACAAATACTATAATTAGAACTGTTCATAGAGATGCGTGTGATATAACAGAAGTAAATAAGATATATTACTATGCTGCTTAATTAATAACAAATAAAGTCTTACCACAAAAGCACAGGGTGGTAAGGGAAAGAAAGGGGAGAGACCAAATGCCATCATGGAAGTATCAAATTGAAAAAACTATAAAGCAATTAAGACAAGAGGTGTCACTGTTTGAAGAGTATAGAACAGGAAACAGATCAACAAAAGTACTCAAAAAGACATGATAAAAGCAAAGCAGAGTATTAGAACAGATCAGGATCTATCATGCAATATCTCAAATAATAAACTAAAAATATCAGCACAGGCAGAAAAACATAAAAGACAGGCAGATAAATACAAAGGAAAAGTACAAAATGAGAAATTTATTGATGACCCCAAAAAGTTTTATAAAGAATTGGGAAGCAAGGTAAAAAGAATTGAAACACCACCAAAAAAAGAAGAAACAGATACATTTTGGAGAAACAGCTATGAAGATCTTGTGGAACATGACAACGATGCTAAATGGATAGAAGAAGTAAAAGAAAGAATAAGAAGAAAGAATAAGAAATTCAAATGTACAGGATAGGAAATGGGATGAAGTAACGGCCAGAGATATTGAAACAACTTTAAAAAGTCCCTAACTGGAAAACTCCAGGCTCAGAAGCAATACCTAACTTCTGGCTAAAAGTATTATCATCTCTACTTGAAGATTTAGCCATGAGTAAGAACTATGTATGTGCATACCTCAAACAAATGCCAGCCTAGTTATCCACAGGAAAAGAATGCTCTTACTTAAGAGTGAACTTGCAAGCTATCCTAAAAACTATAGACCAATAACCTGACTTTGGATGACATATAAACTATTCATTGGAACTGCTGCTGACAGGGTTTATAGTCATTTAGAAGAAACATCAAGCATGACAATACAACAAAAGGGTAACAAAAGAAAGTCATATGGAAAAAAGGATCATTGTACAATTGCAAAAAGAGGAAGAACTTAAGTATGGCATGGATAGACTACAAAAAAGCATTTGACTGTATCCCACATTTGTGGATAAAAGAGTACTTAAAAATGTATAAGATACACCCTACACTGATTGATTGCATTACAATGTCAGTGACCATGAAACAGTGGCTAACCACTATGCAGTTAAGCCATGATGAAGGACAAATTATTATTCCAGGGATAAAAATTCAAAGGGGCGGGGGGTATTCCAGGGTGACTCTCTGCCACCACTGTTCTTTTGTCTTGCCCTTCACCACTTAAGCTGTATACTAAACAGATTAGGTTATGGCTGTAATCTGGGTCCCAGAAGACAACAAAAGTGTAAAGACAACTCATCTTCTCTTTGTAGATGATTTAAAACAGTATAGTTCATCAGATGAGGAACTGAAAGCACAGCCGCAAGTGGTCAAAACATTTTCAGATGATATAAGAATGTCATTTGGTCTTTACAAATGTGCAAAACCAACCTTTAAAGCAGGAAAGCTGCAGCACCAAGAAAATATCAGCCTGAAACAGGAATGTGATATAAAAGAACTTGAGCAAGAGGGAGTGCATACATATTTGGGAATTCATGAAGAATCAACAATAAAACATGAACAAATGTGAATAAAACTTAGTAAGGAATATTTTAGAAAACTAAAATTAATACTGAAAACAGCACTGATGGCTAGGAACAAAGTCCAAGCAATTAACCAATTTAATCTCCTTTTCTAACTTACAGTTTGGAGTGATTGACTGGCCCCAAAAGGTGTTGGATTGGTTGAACAGGAAAACTAGAAGGATGCTTCATGGTCATCAAATGATTTATAAAAATCAGTGTATACCAAGACTATGTTTTCTCCATTCTGAAGAAGGTATGGGCCTCCTCGAAATTCATTACATGTATAGATTTTCAATTGTGAGACTGCATACATATCTGATGAACTCATAAGAGGGAAGCATAGTGTAAGTTTTAAAACACGAGGAGAATAAGTCTAAGATGACTTCCCTGCTTACTTTACCAGAAGTATATCAGTGTCAAGTGGGAATGTTAATCAAAGCAGAAGTAGCAAAAATTCAGGCAGAAGCTGAATGTGCAAAAAACAAAAAAAATAATATAAGGCGAAAGATCAGATGAGAAGGCAAGAAATGTGGAAAATTCATAAATACAGTTGCAAGTATAGAAAACTCCTGGAACAACCTCATGTTGACCAGGACCAAACACAAGAATGGTTAAGGAGAGGTGAACTGAAACCAAAAGAAAAAAGGTTAATATTGGTGGCCCAAGATAATTATGTACACATCGGTTTACAAAGTTCATTGAACATATGGTAGAAATAGACAAATGTAGGTTTTGTGAAGTAGAATTGGAAACAGTCACACATCTTGTTGCTAGTTGTGATATGCTAATGGCAGACGGACTGTGTACTGAAAGGCATAATAACGTGGAAAGACTGTTGCATTAGGGATTGTGCAAACATTATAATAGTGAAGTGGCTGAAACAAACTGGAAACATGAGACACAAAGCATTAAATAAAATGATGAAGTTTATATCACATGGGATTACCCATTAACAACAGTTCAAAAAATAGATGCAAGAAAACCAGATAAAGCAGTCTATGAAAAGAAGACAAAAGTAGCATTGATCATCAAAATTGCTACACCCATTGACTACAGTGTTTTACGTACAGAGAGACGCAAATTCATAAAACACCAGGATTTGCAGACAGAAATGACGACAATGTGGAAAAAGGATACTCAAACAGTTCCAAATGTAGTATGAAGTCTTATAAAAAAACAAAAATTAGCAATCCTGCTTAGATATGTTACCATGTTGGCGTGAATGACTTGAGACATACCTCTCTGGAATATATGAAGAGAGACATGATTGAGTTTGCTGATTATGTGTCCCAGGCAGGTATGTCCCTAGCCTTAAGCAGCATTCTGCTGTCACCCAGAATGATGTCTCCATACAAACAGAAAATGATTGACTTCAACAACTGGCTTAGTTTCTGGTGTCATTCCAGGGGGATCCAGTACCTGACAGCCTGGGAAGATACGATCGACAGACCACAATGCTTTGTCAGAGATGGCCTGTATCTGTCTCACCTGGGCTTCAGGCTGGCAAAGGCTCTTGCCTCTTCTTTAGTGCCTTTTTTAGGAAAAGCGATGAGATTAAAATTGCCAACATAAAAATTTTCAACAAAACACAAATTAAAGGTCATGTTACTAAACACTAGGAGTCTAAACATGAAACTGGACTCACTGCAAGCATCCCTAACCCTGGAAAATTCTGACATCTGTGCAGTCACAGAAACCTGGTTCAAAGCTGTGGAGAGCACCCCGGCCTTACCTGATTACTTATCCTATCATACATTCATACCCCAAACTGTGGGCAGCAAAGCCAAAGGAGTTGTTGTTTCAATATACATTAAAGATATGTACATCTCCAGACTGGTCAAACAGTATGACACACAGAAAACACTCTAGGTGCAGTTAACCATTGACAAGACCCCTATTCAAATCATAACTAGCTACCAGCCCCCAAATCTGACTCAAGATGCCCAATCTGCCTATTTGGACCTGTTTGAATCTATCAAAATTCAACCCTTTACTCTAATCCTGGGTGACTTTAACTTCCCAAACATAGATTGGAAGGACTACTCATGCCAGAACACAAATGCCCAGAGATTCCCCGACTTTGTCAATGCAAATGCCTTGGAACAGCTAGTCAATACCCCCACAAGGGGTGATAATATCTTGGACTTGGTATTAACCAACAAGAGTAACCACTGCAGCATCCCTATAGTATCATCCTCCCTGGTATGATCCATCCACAAAGCAGTCATTTTCAAAGTCACCATCTCTCCCAATCCCCCTCTAGCTAGGATCAGACATAAAAAGTTCCCCAAAGCTGATTACAGCCTCCTGAGGGATGATATAAACAGCTTCACGGCCCCCTCCGCCTCTGTATGAACTGGCACCAATATCCAAAATTACACCAAAGCACTACATGAGCATTTATATAGATGCATGGAATCAGGAATACCTGACAGGACTAAATCATCCTCTGCAAGGAAGAGTAAACCTGTTTGGTGGACATCTGCAATAAATAAACTCTATAACAAAAGGAAAAAAATTGCTGTCGAAGACCAAGCAGGAGCAGGTGCCCAGTTGGAAGCAATGTCTCCATAGCCTGATCAAGCAAATAAGAGCACTAGTGAAATCCTCCAAAGCAAACTTTGAGTCACAATTGTCCACATCTACTAGAGAAAATTATAAGGCCTTCTTCACATACAGTACATCCGCTACCTCAAAGGAAGCATACAGATCTGTTCAGAACTGGTGGTCAAGGACACCACATATACAAATGGTGTAGATATAGCAAACTTTCTGACTGACAGATTCAGTGAAAACTTTACCCATCTGTCCCCCCATCAGTAAACCAGGACATCCCCAGTACCTGCCCCCTTCCCCGTATATCTAGGGAGCAGGTCATCACTGCTTTCTCAAATGCAAAAAATACAGCCTCCATGGGACAAAATAACATCCCAGTCTGCATCCTACATGAACTCAGGCAGGAACTTGCAGCACCATTAGGCACCCTATTCAACCAAAGCCTGAGTACTGGCTTTATCCCAGCTGAGTGGAGGACAGCCACTGTCATCCCTTTACACAAAGATGGAATGTCCACCAATCTGGGAAATTATAGACCCATCAGCCTAACCAGCCTGATCTGCAAGGCTATGAATTGGATTATCATAGATCTCATTAAGAAGGACATTGGCAACCTCCAAACACTTGATCCCACACAGTTTGGCTTTGTCAAGGGGAAGCCATGCCTGCTAAATTTGGTTGACTTCTTTAAGACAGTCACCAAAGCCATGGATGAGGAGAAGACAGCGCACACCACCTACCTTGACCTGGCCAAAGCATTTGATACTATTCCCCACTCAGGCATAATAGATAAACTCTCTCAACTAGGCATCAATTCATATGTTACCAGATGGGTAGCAAATTGGCTCACTGATAGGACCCATGTAGTCAAAATAGGGGAAGCCACCTCAAGCAGTAGACCTGTAACAAGCGGCATGCCCCAGGGTTTGGTCTTGGGGTCTGTGCTATTTAGGATATACTTTTCTAAGGTGCAGACCAAAACCAGTGGGCTATGGCTGACCAAGTCTGCAGATAACTGCAAGCTGGGTGCTGTCTTCAATTCCCCTAGTGATGTGGACATCCTCCAAGAGGGTCTCACTCAGACAAATGACTGGTGCTAAAAACATGGCCTCAATCTGAATACCAAAAAAATGCATCATCATCTCCTTTGGGAAGAGTGATGTCCCTACAAATTATCACATTAATAACAATGCCTTAAGTACGCAATCAGTCATGAGGGATTTGGGCACCCAGGTTGATAGCAACCTGACTTTTGACCACTATGTTGCTTCCGTTATACAAAAATCCTTCTACATGGCCCAACTCATAAGTAAGTGTATCTCATCCAGGGACAAGGACGTCATAACATCTATGTATTCTTCCCTTATAAGGCCCATTATTGAGTACAATGCCCCTTTTGGTATGTACCTTGCAAAGCACATGCAGCAGCTGGAAAGACCACAGAGTTTCCTCACCAGGAGAATCCAGGGCCTCAAACATCTACCATACACATATAGGCTAAAAGCCCTATCCTTCTACTTAGTTTCATACAGACTCCTCAGAGGTGACCTCTGTCTGACATACAAGGTGATCACAGACCCCACCTTGATGGGACTGCTGCATATCTGCAAGTCAAGCTCCACGTGAGTAACCCACATGCTTGGTCTCAACCTGGTCTATGACATGAACAAGACTTGTTGGCAGGACAAATTTGTGTCCCAGAGACTCCCCCATCTATGGAATAGACTCCATCTCCAAGTCTAGCAGAGTACCTCTTTACCCCTTTTTAAGTGCAACCTGGATAACAGGATGGGAAATGGAAAATATACCCCTGGGTTTCCACCTGTGTCCCTGCTGGACAGGGGCATTGGGCGCTGATTTGTCTAAACATGGGCTAAACTCTTGGCTAGGCTTATAAAAGCCTCAAGGCTAATTGCCTAGTAACCTCCAATGATCCTATAATCCTATAAATACATGTAACTTCATAAGAACTGCAGAAGTAGCCATTACTGGGCACATTGTGGGTACTGGGAAAAGCACTTCTGGCTATCATCAAAGATTGAAACAATACTAAATGCATGAACTTGAATCATACTTTTACTTAGAAATGGGGTCCATTCCCATCCTGGTATTAGAAACCCAAAAGACTTGGAGAAATTAAAACGAAGAGAGAGGCAAAATACTGTGCCCACCTCCATATGGCATGATAATCCTCATTTTACTCAGCCTCCACTGTCTGTTGTGCTGGGAACTGCTGGCCCTGAAAGTGCCTACCATGGTGTAACTGCTTCATAATTATAGTATTGCAACACTTCACGCATGGATACTAATTTTGCACTTGTGACAGAGTCATACTTCAGGGCACCACCAGATGAACTTAGACATCAAAGGCATGCCTTCAGCAGCCTGATTGCATGTTCAATAATGTTTCTGTGTGTGATTGTACACACTTATACTCAGTGCCTGCTGGATGTCATAAGCCAGGGTTCCAGATCATATCCAGCATCTCCAACAAGATGCCCCTGTGAAAATTCACCCCTTTGAAACCATTGGAATAGGTCACAGGTGTGCCATAAATGGGAGTTGTGATAGCAGCCTGGGTAGACTGCACAAACGTTGTAGATAATACACTCTGCATTACAGACTACATGGAAGTTGATGGGAAAATACCCTTTATGGTGCATTTACCTCCTTCCCAGATCACCAGGTTGAGCATTATTTCAATGTTGGTACAAATAATGGTGCCCAGTACCTCAAATAAATACCTATATCATAGAAAACCCATACAGAGTTGGCTGTCTCCACTGAGGTATGTGGGTAAGACATATGCTCCACACATGCATGACATTGAGGAACTGATGAAGTACTCTATAGGTCGATGACTAAAATAGCTTCACTGTGACCTCGGTTGGTCACTTAAAGGTCCCTGTAGCTAATATATGTAGAGTAATATATGCCTTAGTATCCTCTGGGATGGGTACTACATAACTCCCGTGAGGCTGCAGAGTATGCTGATACATATCCACAATGTCTATAATGTTGCCCTATCAACACAATTCTAGTCAATGATGTCAGTGTTGTGGAGTTCATTAAAGATTAAATGTGGTCAGATGATTCTGCACCTTCATGACTAATGCGATGGATCATATTTAGCAACAATAAGACTCTCTTGTAGATACTTAGAACTTTGGGGCTGGAGAGTAGCTTTGCGTGAAGACCTAGATACTGATAAAACAAAAGCAACAAACAGCACACCTAACATTTATTGGGGTTTTTATTTTACTTTTCCATTATATTGCCAAATTTGTTTTCCTGTGTACAGAACTGATCCAGCTGGGTTATTATGTTTCCAGCCTGTTGAATACAAAACATTTGAGCACTTATTTGTGCAGTGATTTAATACAAGTACATACAATGAAGAAATAAAAACGATTCAACATGTGGACATTTAACAAGAAATATTTCAAAATCTAAGCAAATAATGAGTGAGACGGTTTGCCAGGAACTGCAAACTACAATGTGTAATAACTGATTTAAAAATGTTTTTTCATTGCATGCTCTTAGCTTGGGTATATGTTTTGTTGCATGTATGATGAGTTAATGTAGAATGTGGTTTAGGAACTCAAAAGTGGAGAGTTGCAATGGCGTGTTTCCATGTAAGTGACATGGTGTTTCTATAGGGACATAGATTATAAATATAAGTGTAGTATCATGGTCATGGCATTACTTTACAAACAGTTGTGGAGTCTTCAAAATGCCACTAGCAAGTTGTGAAGTCTGCAGTACTGAATGCTTTCCTGGTAACCATTTTAAAAAAGTCTACATCCCAATTACAGAAAAAAAGTTCTTTTGCTCCCTATGTATAAAGGGCAGTGTAATCCAAAGAAAATGTTATCAATGATACAGAGAAAAGCCGTTACCAAAACTCTAGTTCTATATCAAAAGTAAAAAATACAATTGTGTATTGAATTTCAAAAGGAAAACATTAATTTGCATATCATGTTTTCCATTGCAACTTTACTTTTATATAGAAATGCATTTTGGCTTTGCTTTTGCTGTCAAAACAGCACAATACATTTTTATAGCTTTTACATCATCCAGCAAGGGAAAACAGACACCATGCCTTTTCAAAATAAATAACATAAAACAAAAAAAAAATGAAACAGCATCTGTGCAGAATTTTAGTTGTTTCTGTTGGCGGTGCTGAGTATCTCATACTGCCTCTGCAGGGAGATTTGTGACTGTAGACCCTTGATTACTATAATGATCTCTGAAGTTGCTCATTCCTTGACCAGGAATAATGAGATCATAGTCAAGTGAAACAATTTCATACTCAGTCTTGAGCTGCAGGCAGTCTCCTTCAATATTTAATGGCTGTTTTGACATGAATTTGAAATGGTTCCTCTAAGAATTGTGAGTTATATTCAAATACAACCTATCATAGTCTTTTCCAGATATAAAGCATTTTATATATATATATATATATATATATATATATATATATATATATATATATATATATATATATATATATATATATATATATATATATATATATATATATATATAAAATATGTTTTTTTTTCATTTTTTGCAAGTAGTTTGTGCTCTGTAACCCTCACATGGGGAACTTTGCCCCTCATGTCATCCTTACTTTGAGAGTGTCATACAACTGCAGTAAAAGAAAATTACAAAAAAAAAAAAAAAAAGTTTCAGTTAAAACAGTGGTAATTATTTTTTATGAGGCGCTGCAATTAAAAAGGTGGAGCTTTTTCAGTTTTGATGAATGAGTTACATTTTTTTTTCTTTACACTAAACCACTTTTAGGGAGCAACTTCAAACTAGCTGAGAAAGACCACAGAGCCAGATTCATCAACACCTACACTTTGCACCAAGTGTATGTGGGTGTCACATTGTGATGAGCATACTACTTTGTTTTCATTAAACAGTTCTGCACACTGCAGAAACATACAAAACAAGGATAAGCCACAAAACATGTTAATGAATTCATAAGTAGGTGAATAATGTCCTAATTTAGCCATTCAACAAGGCAGAGTGATTCAGGGATGTATAAAATGCATATGTACGCACTGCTCTCCCTCTTGGACTTAATTCCAATACTCTTTGGAATACAGCCATGAAAACACCTAAAAGAAAATATTAGGGTTTGATGCTGCCATTATCAACATGTATGTACATCAGGTTTTAATACATGGTGCTGCTGCTGCCAGACTTTGGCCTAGAAGGAGAAAGGTCTTAAGACCCCATTTGACTTATCATGATCTTCATGATACAAAAATTGTACAGTGCAACAGGGTGGAAAGGGGCACCTTGGAGGAAAGTGATGAACTTGTAAAGAAGAAATAATTTATTACCATCAGATTTCATATCTTTAACTAAGATAAAACATTTCTGAAATGTACAGAAATGACAGCTGTAACTCACACGTGATGCGTGCAACATAAATGTTAATCTGCCAGATACTGTACATCATGCATTAAAGTTGTCCATTGCATACACCCTAATACTGATGGGGCAATTTTAGCATCATTTATACAAGTTTATGAGTAAACAATAATTATTAAGTCACAGGACTGCATTATTAACACTACAATGCAAATACAATGAGGATCAAGAAATGCATAACAAAATAGATCTTGAAATTGATTATCATAAAAAATATATATATATATATATATATATATATATATATATATATATATATATATATATATATATATTTGATTGCATCAAACATCTGCTAAGCAAACATTAGTCATTCACTGTGTGCATCATGCATAGGCAACCCCTTTTCACAAGGATATATGCAAAGGCAGAGCCTGCACAGAGTTAGGAAGATGGAACAGGAGGACAAGCCTGACAACAAAGATGTTAGTGTGTGTCAGAGTAAAAGATGATGTTAAGAGCAAGTATCCACTGTCAGGGTCAATAGCAACAGATGTATATCATTCAATAGTGATGTGTATATACATATGTTTGTGTGAACTGGTATGGGCAAGCTGAGTTTTAATTTGTGTGGGTCTACTGCAGGACAATCAAAGTAATTTTGCTTTAACTATACTCTAGCATCCTGGACAAGTAAGTGTGAGCCATGAATGGTACAAGATTTAGTTCACCATTGCTACCTCCAACCATGAAAATTACATCTGCCAGGAGTTGCACTGCTAGTTTCATGGCCCTGGCTATGGCTAGAAGTTGAGGTTCTACTTGAGCATGAAAGCTGTCTGCTGGACAAGCTCTCATCACAAGTATGTCCACAGCCTTAACCATGTCACCTACCCACATCTAGGTGTCAATACAACAACCACTGATGGAGCAGTGGAAGTAATACCACTGTAGGAGTGGGATCTGGCATAGCCATGTTGGCTAACACTTGCAATGTATCAGCTGTCTGACCACATGGATGCTGACCCATCCCAGCAGATGTTCCATTACAATCACTGCACAATTCAATGTTTCATTCATCTGGTCGAAGGAGTCAACCACATGGTCCAGGCAGTCTCGCACATCAGAATGCATAACATTCGGTACTCTGACTATTTCTTCTGAGGCAGTGGTGGAATGTACCTTTGCCTTTGTGATGCACCTGTAAATATGTTGCATGGCACCTACTGATTCACCATCATGTGGGGAGTGAATAGCAGGGCTCCTCCAAATATCTTTATGAGAACCTATGATTGGTACTTCATGTCACCCTCAGCCTGTCCTATCGCTAATGACTGTGTCTCATGGCTATGCATAGGCATAATTGCTGTGCCCAAACTCTGAGCAAGGGATGTGGGAGCCACAACCTCAGTTCCAGACTGACCCTCGGTATCCTCACACTGTACAGACAGAGAAATGTGAGAACAAATTATTAGACTTATGCTATGTAAACCTGACTTAGGAATAATAGATGTACTTGCAATTAAAATGAATTAAAGAAGACTTACAGAAACATTCAATACAGTAATACAAGTAAAACAAGTTCTGTACATGCCATTTGCAAGTGGTCATGGGAACTCAATACTAGATATGCCTATACACATAAAATGGAGATAGAAATAGGGGTGATAAGTGTTACAATTAACTAAATAATTGGATATGGCACGGTAAGAGGATCACTTTTTTAGATTTCACCCCCTATGTTAGAGGAGCCATAACCACTACATCAGGATAGTGAAGTGATCCTTTCAAGTGTGTTCTTCATGACACATCAAATATGCCTCATTCTTTTGCATCGATGGTTGATACATCTCTCTCCAAGATCTGACCTTGGCATGTGCTCAAGTCTGAAAGATGTAAATGTGAGTATACCAGTGAATGTTCATAGGCATTATTTATTTTCCCCAAAAATATGATCTGTATTGCATGACTTCATGTAAGCATGTACATATACATTTCATTATTCTGATCACACTTTAGGCCTTTATAGGAGATGAAGATGTCTTCACAATTACTTCATGTGTGGTGTAGACCATCCTTTCAGAGCAACATGGTCTGTTAACCATGTCCTTACAAGCTGACAAATGGTGGGAGGGTTTACCAGCTCAGCAGTCTGTGGACCCTAGAATATGGATCTTTCAGGAATATTCAAGCTAGGGACTACCATCTAAGGTTTGAGAGTGACTCCTTGTATTCCGATCTCCCAGATTTTCCTCCAATCAGCTCCCATGGACCCTTCTACCATTGTCTGTAACTTCCTTTAATAACTGACCTGTTGAATGTAATGTATTGGAACAAAAACATTCATTCATCTACCTACTTAACTGAATTAACTACTGGGAAATTCAACAAGGTGTCTTTATTCCTCCCACAGGGAGGATATCAGGGTTCATGTTAGTCCTGTCATCCTCTGGGTCAGAGGTGGAATACCAGACTTCACTCAACCACTCTGGATTACCTTTGTTAACTGATTTAAAAGTCTTACATACACTTGGATTTGAACCCTATATCATCTGGATTCCAGAAGAAATGCATCAATGCATTTACACCTGTTGTCACAGAGTCAGCTAAGCAACAGGAGTGCTTCAAGCAGTCATTACTGAGGACTCTCATAATGTTAGCAATGAGGTTCACATTTGCACACCACTTAACTATGTGCAAACAGGGAAATCAGTAGAAATGTGCTTCTCACATGCGCAAACACTTTGCCATCTATCACGCAAACCCACTGCTCGTTGGTGCACTATGCAAACTGGGCATTGCATGTATTGCTTTTGTTTGCTGTCCATTCAATGTTCATGCCACTAAACTACATGTGTAAACACAAACAAAATGAAGGTATTATCTAAGAAAATAACATATTTACAATGCAGCTATCTGTTACCTCCCCCTGTGCACTGCAACCTTGGTCTCTCAGTACTTGTTCACAGATATATCAACTACACTACATAAATCAATAACAAATGTTGTCTTATATGCTATACACATCTTTATAATGATGATACACATTCAGATTTTTCAGGACTTGTAGTAATGTGGATACCTGCTTGCATATAGTTTGTAAAATTGTCTCTTAAAGCATACCTGCACATTGGAAACACAATCACCAAATAATACACTTTGCACACAAATCTATCTGGTAACATGCAGAACTTTACTATATTGACAGTTGGATATGGCTAGCTATCAATTTCAAGCAGGCATCCTAACATCTTATCTCCAACCTCCATGGCCAATGTCATCCACTAGAAATTGTCCTGCAACCTTGTAAAAGACAAACATGGGCCTTGGTGCTTTCGTAAAGTACTGACTTCTCTAGTCGGTGTAGTTAGATGGGTTGTGGTCCTGTTCTCATTGCAATTAACAGGGGTGTGTGTGCCTGACTGCCTTTCTATTCAGAAGAGCATAAGTGTGTATTCTTCAGTTACCACACCAATCCCATAAATTACCAATATTTTAACACATGCATATGCCTACACATCCATTTCAAGCAGGCCTCCCAACATCTGCTCTTCAACTTACACTGCTAATGCCATTCACTATAAGTTGTCCTGAAGCCTTGAAAAAAATCAGACCTGTGCCATTGAATTTGTGTAAACTACTGAGTCCTCTAGTCTGTGTACTTAGATAGAGAGGGTTCTAAACTCACTCCAGTCAATGGGTTGTGTGTATGTGTGTGTTTGTGCACTTGCTTGATATTAGTGAAAGTATTTCACACCAGCATGTGGGACACTGCTATTACCAACTTCTCCTCAACCAACACTGCTGAAGCCTATGCCTATGAAATGCTGTCTGACAGTTTCCAACTTAGACTTGCTTGCATTAAATACAAAGTTCTCTAGTCAGTGTACTTTGATAGGTAGGGGTTCTAATCTCACTGCAGTCAACTGGTGTGTGTGTGTGTGTGTGTGTGTGTGTGTGTGTGTGTGTGTGTGTGTGTGTGTGTGTGTGTGTTAGTGCATTTGCTTGATATTAGAGACAGCATTTTACACCAGCATGTGGAACACTGCTATTACCACCCTCTCCTCACCAGACACTACCGATGTCATCCCCTATAAAGTGTTGCCTGACACTTTCCAAGTCCGACTTATGCTGTGATACTTGTGTTAACTACAGAGTTACATAGTTAGTGTATTTAGATAAGTAGGGGTTTTGTCCTCATTGCAAACAACTGGTTTGGTGTGTGTGTGTGTGTGTGTGTGTGTGTGTGTGTGTGTGTGTGTGTGTGTGTGTGTGTGTGTGTGTGTGTGTGCGTGCACTTGCTTGACATTAAGGAGAGCATTTTACACTAGCATGTAGGACAATGCTATTACCAAATTCTCCTCGTCAGAAACTGCTCATGTCATCACCTATAAATTGGTGTCTGACACTCTCCAAGTCAGACTTATGATGTGGTGCTTGCATTAAATACATAGTTGTCTAGTTGGTGTACTTAGATAGGTAGGGGTTCGGTTCTCACTGCAGTCAAATGGAGTGTGTGTGGGGGTGTTTGCACACTTGCTTGACATCAGCGAGAGCATTTTACATTAGCATGTGGTATACACTAGCTTGACATTAGAGAGACAATTTTATACCAGCATGTGGGACACTGCTATTACCATCTTACTCTCACCAGACTCTGCTGATGCCATCAGCTATAGCTGATTTGTTGATGTGCAGTGTTTCCATCATGGCAGGGTCAGAGACTGGCCTGTAAGCCAGGCACAAGTCATCTCATCCTGTACAATACAGATTATGTTGACAAGGTTTTCAGTCTATCAGGCATGGATTGTAGGCCATATATTTTCTTAGTAAGAAGCCCCTATGGTCTCTTCAGCTGCTGCAGGTCTCTGGTGAGTTACATGCAAAAGGGAGCATTATACACTATTAGTGATCTGATGAGAGTCAAGTTCATTGTGGTTATAACATCTTCAGATCTGGATACAATGGTCTGATGTATGAGGTACACAATATAGACTTTGCATACCACTGTGAAAACTTGGTAGCAAAAGTTCAGATTGCTATTTACATCTGTTCCCAAGTCTTGCATCAATGGGTTTTAGAAGGGGTGTTGTCAATGGGAATTCTACTTTGCAAAAGGCAAACGTAATGACACATTTTTGTGTTTATTTGTAGACCATGTGGCTTTGGTACCAATCATTTGTCTGTGTTAGCCCCTCCTGTAATATGTTAACATCATTGGTTGACTCAATGAATGCACCCACTATGCATTAATCATCAAATCTGGTAAGCCAAAGGCAGTATACTTTAGCCTGGACTGTCGAGAAATAGATACCAAACAGTAAAGGGCCAAGCAAAGATCTCTGGGGTATGCCAGTGGTGACAGCTCTATTGTTAGAGGTTGATTCACCAACATTCACAGTATGTGTTCTGTCAGTGAACCAATTGGTTAAACTACTAGTGATGTAAGGGTTAATCCCCAGCTTCGAGAACTTCTCAATGATGCTTGAGTGGGGGATTGTGTCAAAACCCTAAGTCAGATTAAGGTAGGCAGTATGCACTGTCCTACCTTCATCCAGGCCTATCACACAGAATCAATTGGCTGTGACAACATAACAGATCACATGCAGCAAGACTCAGAACATACACATACCAGACATGGTTGGATCCATGCTTCAACACACCCTCTAATAGAATATGATCCTATAGAAGGGTGAGCATCAACATGCATCCATCTGAAATGGGGGAAAAAACCTGATGCATGTATATATGGGCACATTCTGACTCTACTCGTCTGTGAGGTAAACCAACATGTAAACGTGGATATTTTCTAAATGAACACTGGTAATACACTGGCTATGTGCAAGAGACATGTGTGAATTGTTAATGCTACATCCATGTCTGTTACATCAGTTAGATGGCCTCAAAAAGGCCATTGAGGGTGTACATGATAACACTTATCATCCTGTGGAACTTGACCAGGCCAAGACATTTGACACAAAGCAACAGTGAGTTATTGACTCAACACTGTCAGAAATGGCCATAAACAAATATATCACCAAGTGGGTAGACCGCTGGATCACATATGTGGCATCTAAATATGTTGAAATGTGTGAAGTGACGTATATCTCAAGCCCAATGATTAGGTCCGTACATCAGGGTTGTCAGCTAGGTCCTTTCCTGTCCATAATTTAAGTCACAGATGTCACGAATGGCCCAGTGATAAGGTAGACATCACACCCCTATGAGCAGACCTAGTGGTATGTGACCTGTGTTCTGGGATGGATGGTATGGTTAACATCCACCAGCATGTGCTCACAGCAGTGACTAATCTCTTGTATGTAACAAAACTCCTGAGTATGTGCATGATATCCACATAAAAGGCTATAATACATCCATAGTTCACAGCCTTCATCACACCAATAATTGAGCACAATGCATTCTTCTTCATGTACCACCCTACACATCTTCCAGTGATGTGCAACTGAAGTGTACCATGTCTGCCTTAGTGAGCTCCAACACATGTTATTGACCATTCCTAAGTATTTTTTTGTTGCATAACCATTACTGTATGAAGGTGCAGAACCCCCATCAAGGTGTTATACTGATGCATCAGTGATACCTGTTCTAGTGACACACACAGTGTATACATAGCTATTTGACAACACTGATGGCATGGGTTACTTTTGTAACAGTGTGGATTGTGAAATATATACATATATATATATATATATATATATATATATATATATATATATATATGTAGGTTCCTAGGTTGGTACTAGACTAACAGCCCTAGGGCCTATACAAACCTAGCCATAATTCCCTGGCTATTTCTTCCCACAATATTTACTTCCCTGGACCCCTATCTAGCAGGGTGACTGATGTGATCCACAATGTGAATTTCCTATCTCTCATTCAATCATCAAGGTTCCTTTTGAAGAGGGCCAAAGAGGTGCTCTGCTTGACATGCATGGGCAGTCTATTCCAGAGTCTGAAAGTATCTAAGTCAGGAACCTATCCCTCCAGCATGTTTTGTTCATTGTAATGACAAGGTTTAGATCCCTGGAGTGTGTGTCTCTGGAGGATTGGGATTTCTTTAAATGTAGCATGTTCAACAGCTCTGGGTTTGACATGGCCTTATATGTTAAGCAGAGATCGCCTCTGAGTAGGCGATATGCGACAGAGTATAGCTGGAGTTATTTTAGATGATCAGCATAGGGCATCTGCTTTAGGCTTGTGATTCTTTTAGTGAGGTATTTCTGTGGCCTTTCCAGCTGTTGCAGATATATTGAGAGGTACATACCAAACGGGGCATTGTATTCTATAATGGGTCTAATGAGGGATGAATAAAGAGGGACAATGACCTCCTTTTTTCTGAATAAAAAGCCCTTCGTGATGAGGTGTGCCACATAGAAGGATTTCCTGACTGTTGTGGTGATGTAGTTATCGAAGGTGAGACAACTGTCCACTTGTATCCCTAAGTCTCTTATCACACTTTTAGTGTTTAGTGCATTGCCACCAATGTGGTAATTCATGGATAAATGTTTTTTTTCCCAAAGGGGATAACTATACATTTCTTGGCATTGTGGTTGAGCCCATGGCTCTGGCACCAAGCATTTGTTTCTGTAAGGCCCTTTTGTAGAATATCTACATAATTTGGAGATTCAATAATGGCTCCCAGTTTGCAGTCATCTGCAAACTTTGTTAGCCAGAGTCCCTTAGTGTTGGTCTGTACTTCAGAGAAGTAGATGCCAAACAAGAGCGGTCCCAGGACTGAACCCCTGAGGTACTCCACTTGTCACATGTCTGGAGTTGGATTTGGAGCCAGCTACTTTTACAGTGTGGGTTCTGTCAGTAAGCCAGTTGGCAACCCATCAAGTGAAGCAGGGATTAATGCGCAGCTTAGTAAGTTTATCTATGATTCCAGAGTGGGGGATGGTGTCAAAGGCCTTGACGAGGTCCAGATAAGCTGTGTGTGCCGCCTTACCCTTGTCCACAGCTCTGGAGACTGATTCAAAGAAGTCAGTCAGGTTCAGGAGACAATATCGGCCCTTCAAAAACTCAAACTGGGTGGAGTCCAGTGTTTGAAAGTTGCCAATGTCTTTGTTCATAAGTTCCATGATAATACATTCCATGGCCTTGCAGATCAGGCTCGTCAGACTGAATGGGCAGTAGTTCCCAGGATCCAAGGTGGATCCCCCCTTGTGTAGTGGGATAACTGTAGCTGTGTGCCACTCAGTGGGCATGAAGCCTGAGGTGGGACTATGATTAAACATGTCACTTAGGAGAGGTGCCAGTTCATTTTGTAGCTCATGTAGTACACAACCTGGGATGTCGTCGGTCCCATGGATGCTATATTCCTAGCTTTGGAGAGTGCGTTTTTTACCTGTTTGGCCGTTATTTCTGGAATTTGACAATCTTTCGGTATATATATATATATATATATATATATATATATATATATATATATATATATGAGTCTACTTTAAAACACTGACATGCAAAACACAGACGACGAGAACACCGAAACCGGAAGATCGACAACTGAGATGACCGACAGTTTAAAAGCATGAAGCTTCACATGCCATCAAACCACAATCCCGACAATCAACAAAACAAAACAAATACCTTTTCCAAAAAACCCACCACAACACAAGCACAACAAAAACCTTAAAAACCTACACTAAAGCATACATACACAACTATCCATGCACTAACCTTAACCCAAACACTAACTCTAAGGTCCGTCACTATCGCACACTCACCTAACCCACGCCCTAACCCTAATTCACTTAACCCGCCTCTAACCCTAAAGTCTGTCACTATCACACACTTACCTTAACATGTCGGTGTTCTCAGCGTCGGGCTTTTAAATTGTCGGTCATCTCAGTTGTCGATCTTACGGTCTTGGTGTTCTCGTCATTGGTGTTTTGCATGTCATGTTTTAAAGTAGACCCATATATATATATATATATATATATATATATATATATATATATATATGACATCAAGGCCATGCAAACAAAGTGAGCAACCCTAGTATTACACAGAAAAAACTCTCAACCCATGTTTTATACACACACACGCACAAACACACGCACACACACACACACACACACACACACACACACACACACACACACACACACACACACACACACACACACTCTTGCCTAGGCAACAGCCACTATGTTGGTGGTACCCTGCATATTGCTCACTGAAGATAACCATGGTGTGATTGCAGTGGGTTACAGAGGGTATGGCACCCCGTCCATCAGTCCAATAGGTACGTACATGCCAACAGTGCACCTTCACCATGTTCCCCACTAGACACCTGCAACACCTGTGGTGCCATCAAATGTGACCCACAAAGGACATACCATGCCTGACAAACATGCCCTGTATGGACAGATGCCACTGACACCAGGGAATACAAGTATCATGTTATCAATGTAGGTGCAGGGTCAACCTGCCGCCCATTAACAGTTCCACCACATGAGGCCAGGACTGGCACATCAGATGATAACAATCTGAGTACACAACATGGGCCAGACAATCCTGGTACAGTTCCACATGTCACTGTGCATGCATGTGGGAGGTGTGCATATCCCAGACACTGTCCATGTCATGGACTAAGGAACACATACATGGCAAGCAATGCATAGCATTGGCCACATGCAATAGTCACCCAGGTGATTGGATGGGGAATACAATACCTAACTCTGTGGGCAAATCCAGACACTACATCTCTGTGCCGCAATGCATACTATTGCCATGTGGCCTGATGCCAAGGTATACCCTTCACCTAGCCTTGTATAGCCATCTGGCACAGTCGACCTCTACACACCCGTGAGGCAATGCACCCATGCATGTCAATACTGGCACCCTGTGCCTGTGTGTGTTGTATCATGTGTATGACCACATTCACACTCACTACAACCCCCATTGGCATACTGAAACATGCTGTCTGATGTCAGACACCTCCACATACCCTTTGCCCATATAACCTCCATATTACCCCTGTGGTGTATGTGATACCTGTACAGTAATGTGTTGTGCCAATCTCACTAGTGATGAGTTGTATTCCTGGCCCTGGCAAGTGTGTCAATGTGTGTGCATCCCTGTGAGAGTGTGGCTGTGTTGACACTGGCACCTGTTCATGTGGACAGGCACATGTACTACACCTACCGTATAGCTACCATATCCCTGTTGCAGATGTCACTCACTATCACATATATGTTTTGAGGGCATGTAACCTATGTGGTGCATTTAATAACTGCATTATTATGTGATAGCACTACATAGCCATCAGGGGTCTGATACCCTGTACTGCTAGGTATGTGACACAAACATGCTTAAGTTTTACTCTCCCACCACTCCCTGACTTTTCTTTGCTTCTGTCTGCCTCTCTCACTCCCTCTGTGGCAGATGTGGAGACTTACACCTGCTTTTCTTAGGCAGCAACATGTGTATTTTAAGTGATGCTAATGATCAGCTGATGGCCTCTGCACGAATTGCAGCCCTCCTCTAGCTGATTGCATGTGGAACAACTGTGGTAACATTCCCATAGCCAATTTCATGGAAACACACTCCAATATCTAGGAAAATCATGATAGTGTTGGGCCTTTACAGTCAATGTGAGCAAGAACTCTATCTGTTCTTTGGCAAACAGCATCTCAGATGGATTGGGGATTTACCTCTAAAAACATGCACTGTGGAAACAGGGAAAAACACAGAAGGGGATGTGCCTGACCTGACTACAGACTGTAAGTGCTGCTATACTGCATTTGGAGTAATGTAGGTTTGACAGGGTGTGTGTGGCTATGGCTGTCCTACATGTTTTAATACCTGCCATGTCAGTGCTATGTTTATGAGGAAGCCCATCTCTAGGGTCATCTGCAGAGTGGGCAGTGTGTGGTGCCTTTTGTTTCATGTGTTACATACAGAGCACCTATCTGTACACTGCAGAAGGTAGTGTGAGGATTGCAGTCTGTAGATGGTGACAGCCGTGAGAGTTACTGACTTCATATCCCTCATAGGACATATGTTGCTACAAACCCTGTTACAACAGTAAATGTATGAGATTATCACAGCAACATGTCAATATTGGCCCTGTGTATGTGCCTCCAGCCACAACTCTGTCAACCTTTGTACATATGTCATGCAGTAAGAGGTGCATACGTGCTGTACACCATAATTAGTGACATCATATCTGATAACAAACCAGTGAAATATCAGACTGCTACACATGTTATGTATTGTAGGCGTTATATTTTATGACATAACCTGGACATTCTGTGGTTGTGTGTACAGTACTGAGGTCTATGTACTTATAGTGATTGTCGACAGTGTGTCTATTGTTAATATGTACTTTGGCCTGTGTACAGACTGTGGTAGATGTCATTGTTCTGGGTCCTGTTCTATCTGATGTTACATACTGCTCCACTGTATGTTACCCTATTGGCTTACATGTTTGTAGGGCCATACACACACATGTCCCATACCACAAACAGCCATCAAACCACATTGTGTTGTGGTGCAGTATATGTAGGGTTAGTGTGTGAGTGGCACATATGAGGATGGTGTTGAACAGATAGTCCATGCACAGTAATATTACACTAGCTTACCATATGTGGCTGTGGCTGTGTTCACATTGGTTGTGGTTATGCACTTTCACACAGATGTATCATACTCTGTGCTGTGACATGCCTGTAGAGCTTGCTATATATGCTGGTACATGTGCATTACCCCATAGGAAATGTAGGCCAGTGTTGAGCCAGTCTATCTGTAGCCTGCACAGTGTTTTGTTACATGTCTAGCAGCTTAGTGTACTTACCCAGTGAGATGTCATGTCCGGATACTTACCAGATGTACTGCTGCTGGGCCAACATAACAGTCATGTAGGTAAGACAGAGCAATGGGATGCTGTACAGATGTATGTCAATATACAGTGGGTAGTGCATGGCTATGGCACCTCTGTACCAGCGGTTATCATGTGTCAGGACAGACAGGGGTGTGTGAATGCATAACCTACGGGGGAAAATGTATACCAGTAGGTACATGTTATACCCATCTACATGGCTGTTAACATCAACATTGTCAGGCTTGGTCCACATGTCTTGCACTAAGGGGTTCTGTATATACCTCTGGACTGTCCAGGGTGTGTCAGGCTGTCCACATATATTGGGCAATATTTCTGCTGTAGTCCACATGCACATTACTATGCTAGCAGTGGTACTATACTATGATTTCCTTAGGATGTCTGTCAGTAGCCAGTGGTGCACATGTTAAAAGCAGATGTGACCTCCCACACACAACATGTCTGTGAAGAAAATCCCTATTAGAGTAGCAATAGTCTACAAATATACCTGCAATACATACCTGACATCACCTTGCACTATGAAGTTGGGACTATAGGGGCTGAGGTAGGGCTCCATGTTAAGGACATATATATGTATATGTATATATATATATATATATATATATATATATATGTATATATATATATATATATATATATATATATATATATATATATATATATATATATATATATATATATATATATATATATATATATATATATATATATATATATATATAATTCTACAGATATCTATATAGATATATACACATATACATATCGACATACATAGATGGATACATATATGTACATAGATATACATATAAACACTCAGATATATACATATACAGAGCAATATGTGTCTACACATACACAGATAGAGATACATATGCACATATATGTATGGATATCTACATATATATTGACAGTAGTAGGTATATCAGAATAGATATGTATGCACATATATTTATAGATATCTACATATATACCAACATAACTAGGCATATCTGTACACATAGGATATGCATACATATATGGCTATATATAGGTTCATAGGTTCATAGGTTCATACTAGGCAATCTGCCCTAGGGCATTTATAAGCCTAGCCAGAGTGTGTTTGGCTTTCACCACACATTTTAAATGAATTTTGCTATGCCCTTTTTCGAGGTTAGTATACTGTGCCTCTGTCTAACAGTGACACAGAAGTGATACCCGGGGTAAACCTACGATCTCCCATCCACTCATCAAGATTCCTCTTGAAGAGAGTCAATGAGGGACTCTGCCTAACCTGGACTGGGATTTTATTCAGGAGTGAAGGGAGCCTCTGGGTTATAAATCTGTCCCTCCAGCATGTCCTATTTATTTCAGTGCTGAGGTTCAAGTTTCTCCAGCGCATAGCTCGATGGGATTTGGATTTTCTGAGGTGCAGCATGTCCATTAATTCCGGGTTGGACATGGCTTTATACGTCAGGCACAGATTGCCTCTGAGCAAGCGGTATGCCACTGAGTAGAGCTGGAGTTTCATTAACCGGGCAGCATATGGCATCTGTTTGAGCCCTATGATCCTCTTGGTGAGGTACTTTTGGGGTCTTTCCAGTTGCTGCAGGTGTCTGGTAAGGTACATCCCAAAAGGGGCATTGTACTCAATTATGGGCCTGATGAGGGATGAGTAAAGAGGCACGATGACCACCCCTGAACTAGATGTGAATCCCTTCATGATTAGGTGGGTTATATAAAATGTTTTTCTAACTACTTTGGCCACATGGTTGTCAAATGAGAGATTGCTATCAACTTGGGTCCCCAGGTCCCTAATTACTTCTTCTGTACTTAATGGATTACCACCTATGAGTAATTTGTGGGCACTTTGTTTTTGCCAAAGGGGATGACTATACAGTTTTTGGCGTTTAGCTTGAGGCCATGGCTCTGGCACCAGTTGTCTGTTTCTATGAGGCCCTTTGTGAGGATGCTTATGTCGGCTAGAGAGTCAATTATGGCGCCCAGTTTGCAGTCATCTGCGAACTTAGTCAGCCACAGTCCTTCCGTGTTGGCCTGTACCTCCGAGAAATATAAACCGAAAAACAGAGGTCCCAGGACTGAGCCTTGGTGGATGCCACTTGTAACTGGTTTGGAGTCTGAAATGGCTCCAGCAATTCTAATCATGTGGGTTCTGTCCGTGAGCCAGTTTGCAACCCATCTAGTGACATAAGGGTTTAAATTTAAGCTGGTGAGCTTATCTATAATGCCCGAGTGGGGTATTGTATCGAAGGCTTTTCCGAGGTCCAGGTAGGCTGTGTGGACCACCTTCCCCTTGTCAATGGCCTTGGTGACTGTTTCAAAGAAATCAACCAGGTTTATGAGGCAGGATCTGCCCTTAACAAAGCCGAACTGGGTAGGATCCAGTGTCTGTAGGTCCCCAATATCTTTATTTATGAGGTCCATGATGATCCTTTCCATAGCTTTGCAGACCAAGCTAGTCAGGCTTATGGGGCGATAGTTTCCAGGATCCGTTGAGGCACCACCTTTGTGGAGAGGGACCACTGTTGCTGTACGCCACTCTTTGGGTACATATCCTGTAGTAAGGCTGAGATTGAACAGTAGTTTTATGTTTGGGTTTAGCTCTTCTTGGAGTTCATGTAGGATGCAGCCCGGGACACCGTCTGGTCCCATTGATGCTGTGTTTTTGCTTTGGAGAGGGCAGCTCTTACCTGAGCATCTGAGATGTCAGGGGGGCAGCACTCTGCTGGGATAAATATTTGCCCCTTTTGGTGGGGGGGGGGGAAAGTTTGCGCTGAACCTGTCAGCTAGGATGTTGGCAATGTCTGTGGGTTTGGTGTATTTTTTGTCATTTTGGACTAATTCTGAGCATATCTGGGAATTCCCACCCAGGTTCCTAACATAACTAAAGAAAGCCTTGTGATTATCCTTAGTGTCCTGTGCAATTTTTCTCTCGAAGCTGGCCTTAGACGATTTTATGAGTGCCCGTTGTTTTTTGCTAATACTGATAAGAGAGATGCCTTCCCTTTTTGGGATTTTGCTCTATCATGTAGTAGCTTCCTCCTTCTATTGTATAGTTTGTTTATGGCTGGGGTCCACCAGACAGGACGTCTGCCTTTGGAGGATTGGGTCTTGGTTTTATTTGGGATTGCATGATTCATGCATTCCTGAAGGTGTTCATAGAATGCGTTTATAAAGGATTGTGCAGTCTGGGCCATATTTTTCACAGGCCCGGGGGCTTTGAAGGATTCCACCTCGGTTTTGAGGAGAGTGAAATTTGCTTTAGAGAAGTTTTTCACTGTGGTTTTCAGGGCAGGGGGTGGAGTCGGGATGTGAATATCCAGTGAGATTAGTTTATGTTCTGATCTTACCAGTGAGGGATACACTTCTGGTCTGGAGCACAGAGTCCCCATGTTGGTGATGAAAGGTCCAGTATGTTTTCCCCTCTTGTGGGAGTGGTAACAAGTTGTTCTATAGCATTTGAGTTTATAAATTCTAGGAACCTTTGGGCTAGGATGTTGGAGCTAGAGTAATGCTCCCAGTCTATGTTTGGGTAGTTGAAGTCGCCCAATATAATGGTGTTTGGAGAGACCTTCATATTTTCCAGTGTTCTCAGGAAGGCCAAGTGGGGTTCCTGGGTTTAAGAGGGTGGTCTGTAGCAGGCTATAAACTGGAAGGCAGTTTTACCCACTGTTAATTGCACATGGATAGTCTCTGATGCTTTGTGCTGTGCCACCAACCTGGAGATGTGGGTATCTTTGACGAATATTGATACTCCCCCTCCTTTTGTAGTACGGTCCAAGTTTTGGGGCCGAAAAGCATGGTATGAGGTATAACCTGGTAGTGCTGGGGTGCTCTCGGGAGCCTTGAACCATGTTTCTGTTACTGCACAGATATCGATGTTCTCCATGCTAAGGAGAGTTTTGAGTGCGTGCATCTTGAGGTTTAGACTTCTGGCATTGAGTAGCATTACTCTTAGTTTCATATCCCTTGTGATACCTGTGGAGGTGGGTTTGTCTTTTGAGCCTTGCCTAAAAAAGGCACTATGGGTGTAGTAAAAGCCTTTGCCAATATCCGAAAGCCCAGAGGTGACAGGTCCAAGCCGTCCCTAGTGAAGCATCGTGGCTTGTCGAGCATGTCATCCCAGGCTGACAGGCATTGGATCCCCTTTGAATGACACCAGTACTTAAGCCAATTGTTGAAATTGATCATCTTGTCTTCATATTGTGGCATCATTCTTGGTGAAGGTAAGATGCTACTCAAGGTCAGGGTCATACCGGCCTGGGCTACATGCTCAGAGAGCTCCTCTATGTCTCTTTTCATGTAGTCCAGGGAGGTACGTCTCAGGTCATTCACACCAGCATGGACAATGACTGAGTCATATTTGCACTTGCCTTGGAGTGACCTGAGTGCTTGTGTTATGTGGCAGATCCTAGTGCCTGACAGGCAGTTCACCGTGACCTTATCCTTGTTCAGCCTGGTGAGCGGGACGTTAGTGTGCCTGACGATAGAGTCACCTATTACAAGTGTATCAGGTGAGTTGTTTAGCCTTAAGGGCTGTGACTGTTCGGCACACTGGCTTTGTGAGCTATGCGTTGCACGAGTTTTGTTTTGGGGTAGCGGTTGCTTGGGTGTCTGTATACATATATATCTATATATATATATATATATATATATATATATATATATATATATATATATATATATATGTATATCTATATATACATATATCTATATATACATATACATATATATATATATATATATATATATATATATATATATATATATATGCACTTTACAGTGGTGGTGGCACTTTGCGGTGGTGGTGCTGTGGTAGCGTGGTCATCTCACAGTTAGACGTTGCCCGTTCAATTCTCAGTTAGAGTGTCTTCTGTGTTGCGGCATGAGTGAATGGGCATTCCTTTGTTGAAGTTTGTGCAGTAGGCCTGGCAAGCCAGCACGTAAAAATCTACTGCCAATCATTAGTGGACCAGAGTTCCACTGGGGCGACCCCTAACCAGAAAAGGCATATATATGTTGCACTATACAGATGTGTATACAGACATATGTATGGGTATACATGTGTATGTACATGTAGACATATATAGACCTATTATATATATATATTTATATATATCTATATATATATATATATATATATATATATATACAGCCATATTCCTGTCATGACTAAACCTCACGGTTGTGTATACCCTCCCAGAAGTATCTCACCATATGTATCCGCTATGTGTACATTATGATAAAACAACATATGTGATGCAACAGTCATATTAATAACAAGGACTACACAATTTAGGAACTAAAGGCAATTGTTCAATACTACTCAATATGTTTTTTGACAGCTATACTGGTAAAACAACAGCTGTCTTCACAGTGGTCATGGCATAGTGGTTAAGTGTTGTCACTTCTGTGTACAGGGTCCCGGGTTCAAGACCTGCAAGGGCTGTTCATTTTTTTTGCTGAGCAGAACAAGGGCTGTCAGATACAGAGTAGTTAAGGCAGTTTTGAGCAGCTTTATGCGCGCTTGAGTGGGTTTGCATGAAGTTAAGCAGTGCTGAGCTATGGGTAAATGTACAGGTGCCTACACAGTGTAGGCTTCACTTACCAGTGCGCATATCAGCTCAGCTGTTATATTGCAGCAATGTTGATACTTGCTAAGCATGGCTTAGCCCTGGTAACCAGGTCTCACCACCAAGTCTGATAATCTGTAATAAGTGTATGTAATGCCATGTACAATACATGCGCCTATGTGCTGTCATTACAGTAGCAAGGGGTGTGAGTGTCATGTGTGGGACACAGACATTTATGAGGCCTGTACAGCACTGTATCCATGTGAATGTTTTACATGCAGGTGCAGTAGCCCAGAGTACGTGCTGTCTCACTGATGTGTAGTGTATTATGGCAGTACTATTGTTGACACTGCTAACCTAGGGAACAGCAGAGTGCTAAATGTAGTACTGACAACAGGCACATCTGCGTGCATAGCTGGACACTGAGGCCTCCCTGTTGTATCCCTGGTGTGTGAGCTGTGTCACAGTATATACCCCTTACTAGGTAATGATCCATCAAATGGAATGTAACTATGGACTACCATCTGTACAAAATATCTTTGGGAGGGCTTCCAAAATGCAGTTATGGCATACAAATTGTTGTCAGATGTCTATCTGTCAACACACTCATGCTACTGCATAGCTACTTGCCAAGCTGATGACTGGCAGTCCCTGTACAGATGTGCAGATGGCAGGTATCCAGCTGGAATATGTACAGGAAACCTAAGCTTGATTCACACTGACATGCCTGCCCAGCTGTGTAAGAACTGGCACATACAGGAGATGTCACCCTGTTCACACCACATGCCATGGATACCTCCACTACACTGCAACAGTCAAGCAGAACATGCTTGGGTACAGGTCTCCATCACAGACACTAACCATGTGTTGTAATGTATGTTGCGTACATGTCAACTTGATCACCTCAATGGCCATGAGCAGGAGGGACCTGGAGGATTGGCTGATGCATGTCATCCTCACCCTGAGGATCACCATAGTAGTGTTGGTCGATAGATTGCCTGCTGCTCCTGGTAGGTGGCAAAATACCATTCTGCACACAACTCCTACACAGCCCATCTCTCCTTGGGCAATAGCTAGGTACACAGCTATGACCACCTGCAGTGATGCACCTCTCTACTGATGCATGTGTACATGTGCATGACTGAGTATAGCAGTGTCTGTGTGTTAGCACACCTGTACTTGGGAATTCCATGAGGGTCTTCACAACCAACGCAACACCCATTGCCATAGTCAGTTGTGGCTGCTGCTGTATGGGACATTACATGTACCCTGTTAAGCTCTCCCCATACCAGCTACACGAGCCTTGCAGTACCAGCACAACAGTGTTTTACAAATGGGTTGATAGGCATGAGATACCCATTGTGTTCATAGGTACATAGGTTCATTAGTAAGTACTAGGCTATTGGCCCTAGGGCCTATATAAGCCTATCCAAAAATGTACCCTGGCTTTCACCACCCAAGAAAATTATTTTCCTGTGCCCCTGTCGAGCAGAGCCACAGAAGTGATCCCTGGGGTGAATTTCCTATTTCCCATCCAATCATCAAGGTTTTTCTTGAAGTGTGCTAATGAGGAGCTCTGTTTGACATAGATTGGTAGTCTGTTCCAGAGTGTGGGAAGTCTCTGGGACCGGAATCTATTTCTCCAGCATGTTCTATTTATTGTGGTGACAAGGTTTAGGTCCCTAGAGCATGTAGCTTGGAGGGATTGGGATTTCTTTAAGTGGAGCATGTCCAACAGTTCTGGGTTTGACATAGCTTAGTATGTTAGGCAGAGATTGCCTCTGATTAGGCAATATGCAATGGAGTAAAGCTGGAGTTTTTTGAGACGGTCTGCGTAGGGCATCTGTTTGAGGCCAGTAATCCTCTTTGTGAGGTATTTCTGTGGCCTTTCCAGTTGTTGTAGATGTCTTGGGAGATACATACCAAAAGGGGCGTTGTACTCTATAATGGGTCTAATGAGTGATTAGAGGGACTAGTTCTGGCATGTCTGTGTAGCTGTGCATGTCCGTATATCTGTAGGGTATAGCATTCCAAGGCCACATACTCCTATTACAATACCAATTGCCACACAGTAGTAGAGATAGTGTTGTTGCTGCTCATAGGTGAGGCATGACAATGCAACACCCTACTACGCTTGTGGAATGTGCATTAGATCCATATCCCTGTAGTACCACTGTTGGGGTATACTATGGGTTGTATCACAGTCATAGCCAATGTGCGATGGTGTGTATGGCAGACTGTCATCATGGGTTTCAGGCAGTACAATATCCCCTGGGGGATGTGGGTGCTGTGTACACTGTCATTACAGCAAGGTACACCTGGTATATGTCCTACGTACCACGTTATGGTTACCACTGTCACCATCAACCTTACAGGTAACTGATACCACAATCCAAGACAGTTATGCATGTGCTGTGAGCAGCCTACCTGTAACACATTGGACACATGGTCAAGTTAGTTAGCTGCAATAGGCCCTGGTATCTTGGATTTGTCTCTGGCTGTTATGTGTCTGTTAATGTGTATATGATAGTATGTCACACTAAGTATTGTCCATATACACCCATTACATTCCCCATTAACATACTGTACATGTCTGGGGATGTTCTGCATGTAACATGTTAACTGGGACACACTTCACCCTAAATGCTATGTGGTGTGTGCAATGTAAGCCACACACTTCAGTATCACTACATAGCTAGGTAGGGGTCTAGTCCCAGTGTTGCCAGGTAACAGTGTCCGTGTATTTGTATGGGTCTACATCAGGTTGCAAGAAATACACACCTCAGTGGGTCACCTGTCCATGTGGCACAGGCAATTACCATTTTAGTAACCTGTGACATGTGTTCAACTGTACCCCAGATATGTCACAGCCATGGTGTCACCACAGTGCCATACACCATTATGGAATATGACTGCAGACCATCCTTGTGCTGACACATGTACACCTACAACACAAATGGATAACATTACAGAGACAGCAATCAACCAGTGTTACTAACAGTTATAATGCATCATTGCTGGATGGATACACTACCTGCCATATATGCATTACACTTTACTCCTTAAAACATGTTACACTGCAGTACTGTGGTACACTGTAGTGCAGTCATGGTGTGCATCAGAACCATATTAGCCTGTCCCTTTATTGATGGCATCGATGACAGGGATGTGGCACAGGTATCATCATATGCACAGGGCATCCTTGTGCTGACACATGTACACCTACAACACAAATGTATAACATTTTAGAGACCACAACCAACCAGTGATACTAACAGCTATAAGGCATCATTGCTGGATGGCTACACTACCTGCCATATATGCATTATACTTTACTCCCTACAATGTGTTACACTGCAGTACTGTGGTTTACTGTAGTACAGTCATGGTGTGAATCAGAACCATATCAGCCTGTCCCTGCATTGATAGTATGGATGACAGGGATGTGGCACAGGTATCATCATATGCACAGGGTGTGATGTTGGTTTGCCAGTGGCCGAGGGTGGGCCATACATTTGACACCATGTGTGTAGGTGAGGGGTGTACAGTGGTGAGCTGGGTGTGGTGATATGATGTGTGTAGGTATGAGGTTGCCCTAGGTGTGTTTGCAAAGTGTGTGGGTATGCATGCACACAGTTCTGCCATGTGGCTGCCCTACACAGGTTTTTATGGACAGCTGCAGACCATACCTGGCAGGGTGTGCAGTTCACTACCTCCGGCCATGGACACATGGACTGTGCCTGCCAGGGTTCCATGGGCACATCCAGGTACAGGCTCGATGTGCTACTCTCACCTGACTATGACAAATGTCCGCTGGTACCAGGTCCCTCCTGGGACTAGCCTGGACCACATGCTCATGGCCTGCTGTGGTGTGGTGTGGACAGCACATTCCCCGACAGTTCCGGGGCTGGTACTGCCACTATGGGAGCCCCTTGGTGTCCTAGCATGTCCACACTGACTATCAGCAGTTGACATTGCTGGCCTACATCCATGCGGCTATCGCTGCACTCCCACCACACGTTCAAGCATGGACAGACCACGGCTGATGAGGGCCATCATCTCACCAGACCATATATCCATGAACTCAGTTAATCCACGGAAGGTACCAGCTGATTCAAGGGCATTGTCATTTGCAGATGTAAAAGCAGCCTTCTGCAGCCTCATGCCCTGTCTGTGGTAATGTTCTATACATGCCTGCACCACCATGACAGCCTGAAACATATGCCTGCTGGTACCAGCTATTCTGCCTCTGCCAGGAGCATGATGTCCAGCGGCCCTACCACGAGCACCCTGGGACATCTGAATATGTGGTGCCCTGCCAAGCATCTGGCTATGCCTGCTGCAGCCAGACACAGTAGGCATGGTTACCACACTTTCCTGTGCACTGTCACTAAATGCCAGCTGTGCATCCGCTATGGCCACTGGTGATGGGGTGTGTATAGGCACTGAAACTGTGTGCTTTGTTGGGGTGGCTAAAAGGGAGATGTCAAATGTTGGTGCAGTGTCGGCTTCTGACAACCCCACCTGTGCCTCAACAGTACTATCATTGTCTTTGGTGTCTGTATGGGCACCAACATCACATTGCATGCAGGAGGGACCCTGACCCACCTCGCCACCTGTGGGGGAAAACAATAAACGCACTTTAAAACCTGTACAGCATTGTCTAACAGTACACAGACACACCTACACACACACACACACACACACACACACACACACACACACACACACACACACACACACACACACACACACACACACACACACACACACACACACCTCCATAATACCTACCTGTCCATGGCTTTACAGACAGTCCCACATATATGTCCATGTGGTACCCCATCCTGCATCACACATGTTAACATACACACATTGATACCACTCAGTAACATATCAGTCCTCTAAATGCCTAAACAAGTAGCCACAACACAAGGCCTGTTGCTACTTTATCTGCCTGACCTGTGTGTAGTGGTTTTACATGGCCTCACTGCTGTCATTCATTATGCACCCTCTGTATGTCTGGACATCACGAGCATGGCCCCTATATGTGCAGACTACTATGTTCTATCCATAATATAATGCACTGGTGTGTCGTGTGTATGTAATGCTCAGTACATGCCTGATATTCTGCTCCTTCAGCCTATCATGTGACACCTGTAATATTTGGATACACTCCCTGGTGTTAATTAGTACTTCCCCAATGCATCTGTAATACTGCACACATGGAATGTAGGTGACCTCTCTGCTGAATGCAATATTAAGGGTGTACCTGGTGTCTACCTTCCCTCTGGATGCCTGTTCCATGCTACAGACCATATTATACTATCAGCTGTCCTGTGATTACACACATGATTCCTAGTGTGCAATGTGGCAGTCCATGTACATGTACTGCATAATCCCATAGGGAGGTACTGCTGTCTGAACACCCCACAATCACACATGTGCATACATGGCCAGCCACATAAACACACACATGCACACAAGCATCCTACAGCTTTCACCTTTCCATCACTTCACCAGAGAGACCCTACAGACAAACTGATAACCCACCAGGATGCAAACACACACATACAGTTAAGGTTGCACAATTGAAGTACACACAGTCCTCCTATTACCCCTCTGCCAACATGCATAACATATGGTACCCAACAGCTTGTAGTGCAGATATAGTCAATCCATGCTGCAACAGTATACATATGTGTGATGCATGTGCTGTATCACTAGGTGAAGTCCCTTCCCCTGGATACCCACAGCGCCCATGAACACCATATTTCTGTGCACCTGTTCTGCACCCTGCCATGTGCTGTGCACCACATCTCACAGGTGTACAACCTATTGCTGATTCTGTACTACTGTGTTGGTTATGTCAGCTTTAATGTCTACAGCCCCTATGTTTTCCAGCAACACATACCTGGTATGATATGTGGACAGATGTCATTTGTGAATGTCTGATGTCTGATGCACAGCTCTCAACATCAGTGGACCATGTCTGAAAAATCCAATACTCTTACACTGACAACCATCAGAGCATACTGTGGCTATGGGGGGTATACACACTTTTATTGATTTGATGCACCCATCCTTGATCTGCCATGGGACCACATCATCATATATCTTAGCAGTACATGAGCCCGCTATGTGGCATATGTCCTGTACTTTCACATCCAATGTGTACGGATTTTGTTAGGTGTGCAGTTGCTGACCACAATGCATACACACCATGTGGGCATATGTGTGCACAACCTTATCATGACGGTTTATCGCACTTCTTGTTGTGTGTACTACAGCAGTCACTACTCCTGGCAGGGGTATACCAGGGTGGGCCATCTGCATTTGCCAGTGTATGTTCAGCCTGCCCTGCACATGTCCCCCTATTCTGCATGATTGCAAGGTCTACTCATGTGCACACCCCATGGTGTTCACACACTGCTGTCACTATTGCTGTGGGGGTAGGGTTATGGCTGCCACAGGTCCCGAACATGATTATGTGCAGATAGAGCCATTCCTTGCATCCTTAGGATCCCTGCTGCAGTGCACTGGTGTGTCATGCTGACACCCCCCTCCTTCAGCCTTTTTGCAGATGCATGACAAGTAAGCCCTACACATGTGTCACTTTGCAGTGTCCCATACACTGAACACCTCATGTTACAGCCTAGTCCCAGCTGATAATGTGGACTACTGTAATACCTTATGCCATAGTGTATCTCTGCAGCAGTAGCCATTGTCCTACAGGTGTATACACTGGAGTTGCACTGTATATGGGTGTTGTTCCGAACATGTCCCTACTATAGGCCATGTCTCCCACCATTATGTTAATCCCTGTGGACACATTCCTTAATGACAGGGTGTTAGTTATCATGCAGGTGTCTGACATACCTTCCAATACCCTATCATGGTCACCTCTGTGATGCCGTGCATTTCACAGCAACAATACATGCACATGTACAGCATGCATTCTGAGTAGGTGTGTTAGATGTGTGCATGGAATATACCATCATTATTACATGCCCAGTGTGTTGGCAAGCATGTACATAAACCATACTCACCAGGTACAGGCTGCTGCCTTAGTCGTTTCCCTGAAGGACCTACATAAGAGGGTGAGATATGCAATGTCAATGGCCACACCTGTGGCAGTGCTACAGGGTGGGTGCAGTATTACAATACATCAATGGAACATTTCCACAATATTACCACATCTGGACATCTGTTTATTACTACTATGCAGCAACACAATATATCTATGACATGTTTGATATGCATGATCTACCTGTACCGATGTGGATGTATATGCAACAGTGGTCTACTGATGTGCCATGTGTCCTTACCTGCACACTCCTTGGCCAGTGTGTGGGTGGCACCTACCTCCAAAAAAGGTGTCTGGCAGTTGGTGGCTGGCCGGATGGGCAGGTGCCATGAGGCTGGCCAGGAGCTCCTCCACACGTGCTGGGGGGGATGGGTGACATGGCCTCCCCCTGTGGCAAGGTGATCCCCTCGGACTGCAGCAGCACACTGACGGGCATTGCGAAGCAGGTCAGTACAATGATGCTGGACCAGCTCATAACTACGGTTGTGCAGTCCAACATCATTGAACCTGTGGCTAGGTCGTTCCACAGGGCGGTCCACTCCTGGTGGTTATGGGAAGCTCTGCCAAACAGCACAGGGTAGTGCTGGATTAAATACATGATCAGCACTTCATTTTCATCTGCTGAATATGTTGGCAGACATGCATGTGTCATCTTGGCTGAAAGACATAAAGATGGAAACGGGTCTGAGCAACTCATACAGCAAAGTTACCACAGTTCTTAATACACATCTCTGTCACCCCCACCACCATAACAGCTACAACAAACTGTACACACAACTCATCAGGTATGGCTACAGCTTACCTACCATTGGGACAGATATTGTATTGTACCACACTTTCTGCTATGTGATTATAGCCATGTTCCCTTTGTGGACACTCTCATTGCTGGCCTGTTACAGACTACTGCATGCCATTGCCAGGGCCACTATGGTTCCATATATGCCTGTGATGGCTGCTTTGTGATTGCTGCACATCTGACATTCTGTGTTATTGGGGATATCTATGCATGCTGTTGGACATGTTCCGGGATTGTGTTGACTATTACTACCAACATATGTCCTATAACAGTGACACAATAACATGTATATGTACTATTACCCAGCTGAACCACCTCTCCAAACCCATCTGCCCATGTTACCTAGCCACATCACATGTGTGTCCCACCCTGGGGCCTCCTCATGTCCTGGTCCAGAAATACCATCAGGTGGAACCAACCCAGGGGATGCTGACCCCTCCACTGGTGGCACACACAGACATGTTCTTGTACCCTGAGGTCAAGTCCAGCATATGTTCCATAAGATGCTCCCGACACATGTGGAATGTGCTACATCACTCTGAGGCATCCATTACACATTCAAAGGGCTGACATGCTCCTCCTACTCAGCCTCCAGGCTGGGTACCTTCAGGATATGGACTGCTGTTGTGAGCAGCAGTGAGTGGGAGGCTTGTTCCCATTGTGTCCATATTGGGGCCCATGGGGCATCCACATCACAGACCACACACACCATCCAGGGTTTTTACCCACCACATGTATCACATATCACCCCTGTAGACTGTCCTCTATATCTACCAACCCTCACCACCTCCACAACTATACCTGTCATACTTCCCCATATTCCCATTCCATACTTCACAGACAAGGGCAATATCATCCCAACAAGGAGTTAACATGTGACATACCCATCCATGTTGTACACACTGCCAGCTGTAGATATCTGTGTGTTTTGCTATTTACGCTGTTTCCTCACACATAGCATGTATCACTGTGGTAGTAATATAGAGGACATGTATTTATATCCATATATGTTTGTGTGTGTGTTTTTGTATATATGTAGACATGTGCATTTAGGTATATATCTATATATCTGTAGATATATGTGATGTATATACGTGCTCATATTTATGTCTACAAATGAGTATCTGATTTGTAGACATATGTGTCAATATATATGTATATCTATATATATATTTATATGTATATATATATATATATATATATATATATATATATATATATATATATATATAGATATATATGTTTGTATATTATATATGTGTACATATGTACAGGTTTGTTCTCACAGATGTTTGACAATCAGTTGTATTTCCTGTTTGCTGCCTAGACATCAGGAATTATCCCACAGACTTCCCAGGGGAACAGGTTGACAGGCAACAGATATGGGCCACTTTACTGGACATTCCTGGACATATCTGTACAGTTGTGGGGTATGATTCTGCATGCAGACTCCTACCACTGCCAGGATTCGAACCATGGCTGTGTGTGCTAAAATTACATCAGTTCACATCTCAGTTGCATGTGCTATTTGGGTTTTGTTGTCTGCCTTTTCCCTGTTTTCTGTCTATATGTCTCTTAGTTGTACTAAAATGGCCTCTGGGGATTACAGCAGTCATATACAGGCATTCCTACACATTCTATTTATGTTGCACAGTGTGTGTAACAGTGCTTAGTACAACAGTACTATAACTTGATTGCAAATCTACATTATCATATGATACCAGAGTATATGCATGCAGTCCAGCAGTTCGACCTTTATTGTCAGGCTATTATGCTTTTATTTACAAACTATATGTGATTCTTCCTTCATATTCTCCAGTGTATGCAGTACTTGCCTTAAACAATACAGGTTTTATACAGGCAATTAAAGTCCTAATACTTTTAGATGTTTTTCCTATGACAGTATATGTAAGAGTATTACTGACCTGCCTCACATCATAACCTCTCCAGGCAACGTCCATGGGCCTCCTGGTTCATGGCCCACTCACTTGCAACTGGGGAGTACATAAGAGGAATATTTAGCTATACAATCCATGATGTACATGAGCTGGCAATTATTAAACACATAGCAGAGTGATACTTACACAACACTGGGATATCCCCTGCCATTCTAGCCTCTTGAATCCATTGCTCCAAGAGGTCCCCCTTATGCCACTTCAGGTTGGCATAGTGATGCCTGACCTGCTCACCAGTTCGGGGTATGCCAGTGGCACTGGTGAGTTCACGGGTGAGACAGACCCAGGCTTCCAACTTATATTGGGAACCCAGGTACTGGCCCTGCAGCAGTCTCTGCTCATGGTCTTTAAAAAGGAGTTCTGCAATGACTCTGGACTCCTGGATGCAACAGCGTTGTACCCAAAAGTGCACTCCCTCTCCCCTTCCTGACATGGCACCTGTAAGGGGAAGCTACAACCAGTTATGAGATATATTCCCACCTGTTGGGTTTAAGTAGGGCCAATTTCCTGCACTTTACCATGATTGGATGGTTTTGAAAAGGCTGGGCTATGGGCAAACCTGCTTACCTAAGGATGGCATTGTTTAAAGGGGTATTACACTGGTCACATTGAATTAGCTGGCCTACACATTGCTTACACCTCCTAAGCTGGCCTGTGCAATGCTTAGCGTTGCTTACATTAGACTTTGCATTACATTTTCTTTCTGGCATTGATATATTATTCATTACATCTTATATATATGCCTGGTATTCATGATTCATGTGTACGTACACTGTATGGAGTCCTTGTGTTTTATTGGAGACTTCAACACTCTATTATAATTACAGCTCACATCTGGGCTTACTGCTGTACTCCAGTTCACATATTTATGTTATGTAGTGGGTTCTAGAATATATGACTGTATGCTGATTCCTTTCACAGGTTCAATTTGATTTTTCTATAGTGAGGACTTGTTTGGTGATACCTCATTCTTCTGTACTCCTGTGATGGCTTGGTGGTTAACTAGTATGACTATAGGGTTCTGGGTTCAAGACCTGCAAGGCTGTTTATTTTGTTGCTGGGCAGAACAAGGGCCATTGGATACAGAGTGATTAAAGCACTTCTGAGCAGTTGTAAGTGGGTTTGCACGAGAGTAAGCAATTTTAACCTCCAGTTACTTATGCTTACAGGGAGTTAGCTTCAAAATTGCTTAACCTGTGTGCACATTGCTTACCCCTGCACAAACAGGCGTAAACACACTTACTAGTGCTTAAATATGCTTGCTACTGCTTATTGTTGCTTACACTTGCTTACTAGTGCTTACTCCCACTTACAACTGCACTGATTTGGACAGTAATATCTAATGGTTCATGGGAAGGTGGGGGATTTGGAAGCTGTATGGAGTTGTCATTCATTACACTTTCTACCTTCCATTTGTATCCATGATTCCTATGTACATATACTGTATGGGGCACATGTGCTTATCTGGGGACACTGATACCTCACATGTGCATTTAATGCAGTACTCCAGTTCACAAATATATGCTATTTAGTAGGTTATAAAGCAAAAAAAAAATATGTTCATAAACTGATTTCACATGGAAAATGGAATGTGTTGCAGTGGGACTTAAACCGGGAATGCCTGCTCGTAAGGTGAATGCTCTGCTCACTACACTATTGCAATACTGCTCCATTTGCATATATCTTCCTTGTTATCCTCTTCAGCCATTTAAGCTGCATTAATCATAGCTAAGCGATGGGCACACCCCCGCACCTATGGTTAGCTTTAATCGGGTTCATAAAAAAAAAAAAGGTTTGTTTATTTTATATGTATTTACTATTGCTGTTGTACACATAGGGAAATGTTGCTGGGGATATGTGGACACCTATGAGCAGTCTCACTCATTCCTTTGGCCTTTCTGCTGTTCTTCAATGCGGGGGCATGTATATTCTGAAAGCTCTGCTCTCAGACATGCCCCCTGCACTCATACATGCTCCATGTAAGATTATAAGCTCAGGCAGCGTGCCTTCATTAATATGCATGGTGCACTGCTGTCCTGCTCCTAAATGGCTGCTTCCATGCAGGACAGCAGCGCATAGAAGAATAGTAAATCTGGGGGGTGTGTTACACTGAACAAATAGTAGGACACTAAATGAAGTTAATTATATACTTCCAAAAGCTTTGCATCCCAAACACCACCTCATTTCAAAACATCTCCAAGAATTCAGGGTATGTCAACAGAACATAATGCTGATGCCACTATCACTCAAATGTACACCAGCTTATGAAGAGATCCCAGACACTAACTAACAGCAGCAAAACCACTGATATCTCCACCAAGTTCTTTGTAACAGCTAAGAATTAAAAAAAAAAAATCAGTGAGCCAACATTCTGCATTACTTTTTTCTATAATAACAGTAAATGACATCAGATGTAGTTCCTTAAGTCATCTTACATGGATGCATTTGAATCTATACACAATAAAATAAAACGTTTAGCTGCAACATGCCACAACTACTAGAAGGTGTTATTTCCAACATTTTTCTTCATGACTGTCCATGTTGTTTTTCAGAAGAGAACAGAAGTCCAGGTACTAACATCAGTAGTGCACCCAGTTCCTGCAGTAGCACAATAAACCTGTTTATTACTGCAACTTAGAACATGTTGCCATAGCCGTATGGAAAAAGATAAACAGAGACACTACAGCATACACACCCTCGTCCCTTAGCTGAACTCTGACAGGCTGACAGTCTGCTGATGAAGCTGATGTCATCATGCATGCCCCTTCATGTAATGATGTCAGCAAAAAATTCTCTGAAAAAAAATTGGAAAAAAAAAAAACAGGAAATTCGGGAATTAAAGGGGCCACTCAGGAATTTGTGACATACCATTATTTTGACCTGAAAACTGTAAATATCGGTTGAGAGGTATGACATGCTTACATTCTGACTGCTCATTCAAAATGGCACTTTTGCTTGCACATGCTCAGTAATTATATGCATGTGCTCATGGACTGGAATAGCTCTTAAAGGTACAACATACACTGTGATCTACATCCTCCATTTTTGACTATTCTGTTCTGCAATGAAAATGTCAATTGGATGTTGTTGTGTCTTTCAGCTTTTCCCAGTTAGGGGTCGCCGCAGCGGAACTCCGGTCCACTAATGATTGGTAGTTGATTTTTACATGCCAAGTTACTAGCCCTGATGCACAACCTTCAATCAAGGTACGCCCATTCACGCATGTCTCCACGCAGAAGACGCTCTAGCTGAGAATCGAACCTGACAGCATCTTACTGTGAGGTGATAACATGCAAATTATACAGACATACACAAACAATGACAATCATATCCAGGTTGCTGTGTATTTGGGATTAGGTCTTGAGATATGACCTGACCTTGTAATGTAATAATTAGAACTGAGTTTAGCAACAGGGACAGTCACTGTGGAATAGTGTTCGTCAGGATTTTCAGGAATACTTTCAGGAACAGGAACAGAAGATGAAATGTTCTATGGAACAGGAACATTTGACAAATCACTCTGATAATTAGAGTCTCTATTACAGACAAGATGTTGTAACACTGGCTTGGATACCGGTAGTAAATGTTTCCAATTCTGCTTGAATTCCATACTTTGTGACTCAGTGACGTACAATCTCAGTTCTTCACACAAATGTTTCACAAGTCCTATCTGGTCAAATCCTTTCACTGTCTGCATTCTCACTATCTCTCCTTCTTTTAACAGATTCAGAGACTTGCTGGTTTTATCATAGTATGACTTTTGGGACAAATGCTTCTTTAGGAGTTGAGCTTTTACTGCTTTGTTGTTTTTAGCACCCAGAACCAACACATTTTTACTGATTGGAAGTGTGGTTCTGGTATGCCTACATTAATCTCTGGACAGGTGAACCAAGAAGATTGTTGCGAAGAACACTTCTGAGATTAAGCAGATTAAGAAAAACATCAATATTGTCACTTACGGACTTCTCTAACAGCTGTTTTGCAATTTGAACTGCACATTCAGCCATGCCATTCAATTGTGGGTATTCAGAACTACTTGTAATGTGAACAAAGTCCCATGTTTCAGCAAATCTTTTAAACTGCTGACTTGTAAACTGTGCACCATTGTCAAAAATTACTTTCTGTAGACTACCATGGATGACAAAACGTCTCTTCCACTTCATAATGACAGTATTGGATGTCAGATTAGGAAGTAGGTCGATTTCAAACCAATCTGGATAAGAGTCTACTAACACCAAGTAATGTTGACCATTCCATTTGAAAAAATCTGTAGCTACTGCTGACTAAGGTAGTTCAGGAATCTGGCTTAGCTGAAGTGGTTATTTTTATTAATGTGATTTAGTACTATTACAAGCAGAAGAAGCTGAAAGTTCTTTCCCAATATCTTCTGACATAGAAGGCCAAACTACTAGTCCTCTTGCCCTTCTTTTGCTAGAATCAGTTCCAGGGTGGCCACAATGCAAGAGTTTAATATACCCTTGTTGCAAGGATTGTGGACCAATCACTTTTGGAACTTTCATGATGATGCCATCTTCCATCAAAATCTCATCTCTGTAAGGAAAATACTGCTGCATGTCTGATGATAAACAAGATTGCTTTGACGGCCATCCTTGACTGATAAAGTGGTTGAGCTTCTGGAGAATCAGATTTGAAGCTGTGTGAGTTCTAAACTCATCAAGATTTGTAGAAGAAAAATTTCTCACTTCCATGACTTTAAAATCAGGTTGTACATGTTCATGCTGTTCAGTGTTTTTTTTCTGGGTGATCTGGATAAAGTATCAGCAAGATTAAGAAGATTGCCTTTTGCATAAACCAACTGAAAAAAAAATTGTACTTTTCAACTTTAACATCATGCGTTTCAATCTCACTGGAGCTGTGTACATAGACATTTTCAAAATAGACACCAAAGGTTGGTGCTCTGTCTCAGTCTGACTAGATCAGCCATAAATATAATCATGGAACTTTGAATATGCAAATACAATTGCCAAGACCTCCAATCAGGACCAGGTTACATTTTTGCATGGCAGTAGTGCCGAAAGGTCACTTATATCTGGATTGAACTTGCCCAAATAGTTGACCATGCCAAGAAAATGTAAAGAAGTGACATTGTCCAGAGCTGGCATCTCAAGAATTGCAGCTTATTTGGAAGGATCTGGTCATAAATCTGAAGTGATAAACAAATGACCCACATATGTAACTTCTTGTAGCCTGAACTTACATTTCTGAGTATTACTTAAGATTCACTTTACAAGCATGTTCCAGAATTTTCCTGAGGTTTCTATCATGTTTGACTTCACCATGGCCTCCTACAAGAATATTGTCTACTATAATAGCACATGGATAGCTAGAAAATATTTGCTCATTCCCACGTTGAAAGACTTCACTGAAAGAATTTATCCCAATTGGCATTCTCAAAAATCTGTACCTTCCAAACGGTGTGCTGAAAGTGGTTATCAATGAAGATGTTTGATTAAGCAAAATTTGCCAAAATGAACTCCTCACATCTAAGACAGAAAAAAACAGTGACATTTGGCATAAGTGCAGCAACTTCCTCGATTGTACGCATTGGATGGTGATGCTATTTTAGTGCTTTGTTCAAATCTCTTTGATCAATACATATTCTAATATCATCTGAGCTTCTCTTATGAGCTACCACCATGGAGGATACTCATTAAGTTGGTTCTTTTATTGGATAAATTACTCCTAGATTCACCATTCTGTCTAGCTAAGCTTTAACTCTCCCTTGCATGGCTGCAGGAACTTTCCATGCTGGTTTGATAACCGGGCTTATCTCATGGTCTAACTTCATAGAGTACACAGCTGTGAGTTTGCCCAATTTGTCTTAAAAATATCAGCATAGTCAGAAAAAATATTTTTTTTCAAAATTTTCATTGTTACACATGCTTACATGATGGACTTCTGCATTAAATGAAAGCAGCCCCATTTTCAAACTGTCTTTGCGGCCTAACAATAACTCTTGACTACATAAAATTGCAAGTCATAACTGTTCCCAGCAGAATAACAGGAAAGCACTACTCAGCCTTCTGTTTGGATTTCCTCACCATCATAAACAACAAGTTTTGCACACTTTGCCACATCAAGTTTCTCACCTGCTTTTACTTTGGCAAACATTTCTGCTGACATAACATTGCACTTTGAACAGGTATCAACATTGAGCTCTACAGGTCTCCCATTAATCAAAATAGTATAAAATACTTCTTTCCTTGCCCACAAAGCTACTGCAGTGACTGTCTCATCAAGCACTGACACAACATCAACATAAAAAGTAGGGTCGCAGCTTTGTAGTTGATCAACTTACCTCTTTGAATGCTTTCTTTTAATAAAGGAATGTGCCCCTCTTGATTTACAGAACCTTTTAAAATGATTCCACTTTTTACATGTGTGGCACTGTTGACCAAAAGCTAACCACTTCTCTTGTTTGGGCTCATGATTACCTCCACAATTATGCAAGCTATGAGGCCTACCACAAGTTTTGCTGACTCACCCCTCTGCTTTACTGAGTGTGCCTCAGGTTTTACTGAAGCTGCTCTGGGTTTTGCTAAGGAGGACCAGGGTATGGCTGCACCCTTAGGCCTGTATCTTTTAACCTCATGCCATATACTATCAACATCAGCACTGAAAGGCACTGCAAGCAAGCTTTTCTCATTTGTAAGCATATTTGTGTGCTTTTCTGTAAGCTCATATAACTGACAAATACCTGTGGCCTTATTCAAAGTTAAAACACTGCCTCGAAGCAAAATCTTTCTCACTGCATCATCTTTAATACCAAACATAAGCCTGTATTTTATCCACTCATCTCTTAAATCACCAAATTAGCATGTTTTTGCTTTGTTTCTCAAGTCAGTTAAATATGCTGCAAAGGTTTCACACAGCTTTTGAACTCTTATGTAAAATATGTGCCTTTCCATTGTAATATTCATTTGGAAGTTACACATTTCTCTAAATTTATGTTTTAAGCATTTGTGGTCTTCCCGCATTTCAGCCGGTACCACAACATGGTGGTCTTCCCCCTCCCCTGTATACCGAGCTGGGGCATACACAAATGAATGCTCCCTTCCAATGGCTTCTGAACCAGTTAGATTTCAGAATAATAAATGCCTTCGTACATGCATCTTTGTCAGCTTGTATGAGAATATCGTATTCTTGCTCAAACACTCCAATTTTCAGCAATATTATTATCAAATACAAGTGGACCAGGTCTGCAAAATCCTTCTGTCATGCCAACAAAATGGTTTTGTAATTATGTTCAAATGCACACACACACACACACACACACACACACACACACACACACACACACACACACACCAGGTAATTAAAAAATATTCAGCTGCGCAACAGTCTCTTCAAAATGACTGTATTTTGCAAAACAACTGTACTGCAATGCTACACATGCTTGCAAACACTTTGCACACCTCGGATATTTTGAATAGCTTTAGACAATATGAAAAAGAAACACATAGCAAAAAATACGGTTATTTTCTCTTTTTTATACATTTTATGCAATTCAGGCATTATTTCAAGCATTTTCATAAGCATTTCTAGTATTTTTATCAATATATCATAGTTTCAAACATTTTGTTTAATTGGAAAGTCATTTTTAATGTTTTGAATGCTTTGCTTTATATTCATTGAGTAAAAAATAATTTAAACATGTTTTAGTACCTGAATTTGCCTTTCTGACCTGTTTGCAAGTCATTTGAGCTTTGGATTGTTCATTTCTGTATATTCCTTCAATTGTGACTGCGTGCTTCACGGTCTTGAAAAAGTTATACTTTTGATCCCATTCTGATACCATGTCGTTCGTCTTGTATATTCAAAAAATACAATGAGGTAGGTGTTCATTTAAATAGTTTATTACACACAAACACATCAGGATGGATGACTGAAATATTAAACTTAAATGAACTAACTAACTGACTGCCACAGACATATATGCTTACACTGTGGCTGCTCACTCAAAATGGCACTCTTTCTTGCAAGTGCTCAGTACTTATATGCACGTATATGGACTGGAATAGCATGTAAAGGTACAACACACACTCTGATCTGCAATGCATATCTATCACAGCTCTTCCATCTTGCAAACCAACCATATCTTGGCTGAGAGTCCTTCTTTCCTCTTGACTTCTTCTTCTCTCTTTGAAATCTTGCTCATTAAATCATCTGCTGCATTCCTATACATGGAAAAAATCCATTAGAATTTGTTCTCTTTGCCATCTCTGCAACTGGGGCTACTTTACCTTCACCTCTGGTGTCTTCATTCCTGTGTTTTGTGACTGCAAGACAAGGGCCTTAGCTATTATGGCAGTTGCACACACACGCATCTGCAGAGTGTGAGTATGTGTGTGTGTGTGTGTGTGTGTGTGTGTGTGTGTGTGTGTGTGTGTGTGTGTGTGTGTGTGTGTGTGTGTGTGTGTGTGTGTGTGTGTGTGTGTGTGTGTGTGTGTGTGTGTGTGTGTGTGTGTGTGTGTGTGTGTGTGTGTGTGTGAATATATACATATATATATATATATATATATATATATATATATATATGTATACAAATATAAAGATAGTTGTGTATCTATTACTGTATCTGTGGAATGGTGGTCCATGACAACTTAACTGCCTACTCTTCCCTCTGATTTGGCCCTACACATATGAAGTGGCTGCCCAACATGGTGACACAGCCATATGTCTCAACATCTTAGCACAAGAAAGTGGACAAAGGCAAAAATAATGGCAGGACAAGGTCCCCAAAATAGGGCCATGTTGTGTTAACAATCTATGAGGGGAATCAAGCACATCTTCCTCAAAAATTAACATCTTTTGGAGGTCTTTCGAGGAACACTGTTAGACCTGTATTTGAAACTATGATTATTCCTGGCTAGTTGACAGCTGTGCATGCCATATATATGCTACAACCACACTGTCAGGAATGTAACCCATTCCATCAATGTTGTCAGTCAGCTATGTATTCACTGTGTGCCTCACAAGAACGTGTATCACACATGCATCTTGTATAACACCATGAGGTGGGTTCTGCACCATCAATCCAAAATGATTATACCATAAACAACTTAGGTATGGTAAATAAGACGTGTGTGAGCTCACTGCGACAAATGTGGTACACTTGAGTAAGTCATCCCTGGAAGATGTGTTGGGAGGCACATGAAAACGGTTGCATTGTACTCAATTATTAGTGTGATGAGCATAGTCATATTAGCATATACCTGTCAAACCACTAGTACTTACATCCCATGCTTATATTGTTACTCATCCTGTTTGGGTTTAGTACTGTATAACGTGATAATTACTGTATTGATGATTGTAGTCACCTAAATAATTCTTGTGGTTTTTTTTAATGTTGAATGTCTAATTGCTGCTGTAATTATCCTATATGTACATCTTGGAGATTTTCTCCCCGGGCCTGAACTGAAAAAGGGCTTTTGCTCAGTCAGACAATCCCAGTCAACAAATGCAAAATAAAATAAAATAAAATAAATAATAAATGAGGGCTGAGAACTATGGAACTATAATGTCCTTTGGTATAGATGTCCTGCACACCATTCCCCATTTGGTATGTACCTAACCAGGCATAACCAACCACTGGAACATCCACTAATGTTCCTCACTAAAAGAATACAGGGCATAAGTAATATGTCCTATGCAGACCGCCTCAAGGCCCTATCCCTGTATTCTGTCTTCTTCAGGCTTTTGAGGGGAGATCTAGGCCTGGCATACAGGGCATTGTCAGAACTCCTGCATATCCACAAAATTAATTGTCAGACCTCCTGCATATCCACAAAATTAACAGTACCAGCATTACTCATTCTAAAGACTTAAACCTTGCCTGTGATATAAATAGGACCTGCTGGAGAAAGGCATGTATCACAGAGACTACCCATTCTATGGAACAGGCTCCCCATCCATGTGAAGCAGAGTTCCTCCCTAATCCAATTCAAGTGCAACATGGACAATTGGATGGGAAACTGGAAATTCATCCCTGGTGTGGCATCTATGTCTCTGATGCAAACAGGTAACCTGTAAATGGTTAATCTCCTAGGCTCATGCTTATACTTATCAAGGGTATTAGCACTTGTCAGAGATTTGGGATGCATGGCTAGGTTTAAAAAGGCCCTTGTGATCATTAGCCTAGTAAACACATATGCACCTATGAACATACTCAGGATTTGTGCTACATAAAAGAGAGTGGTCACCACTGTGTGCACATGATGGTAGACATCCCACATACCATCAACCTGAGTACACAGGTCACATACGACTTGGTCTGCTAATAGGGGTGTGTTGTCTGTATTATTATTGTGTAGTCGCTTTTATACATGAACTATCCCCATGGTTTTTGTTCATCTACTGTGTCTCCATGACTGTGGCAGCAATTATTTGTGTGTGTTGATACTGTCTGTATTATACCAATGGCACACTTGGATTTAATGTTTGTCCACACATTGCAGTCATCCACAAAGCTGATTGGACAAAGGATGTGCAAGTCAGTCTTGATATCTGGAACTTACAATCTGAACAGGAAAGGATCTGTGTTATGGACCTGTTCACTGAACTCTAGACATAGGTTACTTCACACACTTGAAAATATTTATCTGTAACATATGTGATCCAATGGTTTACCCACTTAGTGACACAAGTGTTTATGGCCACTTGAGACAGTTTCTCAGTAATACCTGAGGGTTGATTTGTGACAGATGCTTTGGCCTGGTGAGGTTATGCAGGATGATAGTGTTATCACTGTGCATGCCCTTGTTGACCATCCTGAAGACATTGAACAGACGTAACAGACATGATGTAGCCTGAACAAATCACACATGGGTTTGGTGCGCAGTTGGGGTATTACCTGTGCCCTTTTAGAGAAGGTCCATGATGACTCATTGGTCTACCTCTTAAATGATGAAAGGCAGGATGGTCTACAACTCATGCATCGGGTGATGGTCCCCCCCGGTCAGACAGATGTATGTTGCTGTACACCCTTCTACAGCAACATAGGCTATCTGGAGGCTGTGTTGAAGTATGGATCCAATTGCGTATGGTAGGTCATGTTTTGAGTCACAGTATAGGCAACCTGTGATGTTGTCAGGGCTCATTGATTCATCATTATTAGCCATACACAGTGCACATATGAGCTGCCCTCCTTTGTATAAAAACTGAGTAATGTTTGCATGTATACTTTGGCTGATGACCAGTGGCAACAGGGTGGTGACATGTTACACAAACTGTCATCTACTGGATTGCCTATTTCCTCTGGCTGGGTATGTCTGTTTGGAATCCACATTCATATCTGTGCTTAGTTCTGCATTTTTACATACTTAACATTTCACATTTATTTGAATAAATGATTTGTTAAAAGACCTCCAAATACAACCTTGGACATTCTTCACATTCCACAAACTGGTACTATGCACACAACCATACAACTGTACCAATGTCAAGTACTTACTTCAGTTGCACAGCATATGCCTATATGTGTTTCATGGGCAAGCTGTGTACGATTGGACTGGTGCCATACAAGGACACATTAGAAATCAGTTGTTTGTGGCTCATGCAGAACATTTCCTAACACACATGCTAACAGTCACACAATGGTGCTGACAAACACCTCATTAATCTTTAAGTATAGCAACACAACTGCACATACAAAGAATGTTGCAGGTGAATCCAAACATGTGATACATTGGTTGTGTATATCATAGCATAAGAGCATGTATATGGAATGAAACTTATGTGCCCATGTAATCAATATATGAATTTATATTGATTTTCATTACAGGACATTCAATGATGGCAGGTAGACAAATGCACACCTGTCCCATACTGCAAGTATCACTGTGATGGCAGAATGTGAACTGTGTAGAAGGTTGATCTATTCCTCTACAAAAACATGTCCTAATAAACCAACAATATCCATAAAAGTGCATCATGCCATGTCAACAGCTGTCTGGAGGCATATTACTACAGCTGTTATAGAAGGAGCATGTAATGAAATGGCAGCAATGGACAGCAATACATTAGCTCACATCACATATTGTAATACCATCTTGTATCCATACTGTACATCCATGCCTCAATATAGCACATGTCAATGACAGCAACATTGACATGTCAACTTTTCATAGGGTCATAGGACATTATTAGGCTAACAACCAACATTAACCAATGGCCCCATGTAAAAAAACAATATATTGGAAAAGGGGTTGAGTCTGGATGAATGGACCAACATCACATGCAATCCTAGCCATTCTTAGACCATTTAAAATATCCCTATATCTGTATTATGGAAGATATTATGACTATTGTGCATATATCTATATTTGTTGGATTGCATTACATCCTGCCATTGTCCATGTGGGACATGTGCATCTTAGCATGACAAAATTAGCAAACACACATGCAGTGGTCTGGAGATTACTTGCAGAGGCTCATGGAAGGCCTCTGCTTCATGTTGTTTGCATGCATATTTGACATGAGGGCATTCTCCACACCTATGCTTTAAGAATGTCATGTGGCCAGAGGAAAAAGGAGGATGATGGATGCATGGGGCTATGTGAAAGGTTCTCCGAGGGGTAATGAAATGAAGATTCATTCCAAAGATCATACAATGCCCATAATGTGCCACCAACCACACACAGCAGTAGATCTGGCCTGATTTGAACATTATACCTGTGTATATATAGAAGATGAATGGCATGCAATGTCACAGTAGCAACACCACATATGTCTAAGTGTAACACTGTCACATTGCACTTTATGGAGTATGACAGCACCATTGTATACAGAGGTAGACATGTTGGGAGGAATGTAGGGCATGGATGTCACACCCTTGCGGTAATTCATTTCAAAAGTGATATTTGTATGTACAGACACTCAATTTGCCTGCTGTCAGATTGGAACCTCTATATGTGTAGGTAAAGTAGCTTGTAAACAGAGTAGTTAATGGTACTGCCACATCACAGGCTTGTTTTGAATACTGTCAGAGTGCATGTTATACAGGATGAAATAATCATTGTATGCTATAACAAGATGCTTGGAGGAGGGTCTGACATAGGTATGGCCTGACATATCATTTGAAAATTGTCACCATAGTGATTGATGAATACACACACAAAGTTGACTGCAGAGAGAATAGAACCCCTACCTAACCTACCTATCTATTAACAAAGTACAGTCCTTAATGTAAGCATTACATCGCAAGTTTGCTTTTTTAATAATGTCCAACAAGACTTTACAGCTGATGACATCAGCAGTCTCTGGTGAGAAGTAGATGGTAAAAGCAATATTTCACATACTGGTGTAAAATGCTTTTGTAAATATCAAACAAGTGAACACACACACATATACCGGTTGATTGCTGTAAGAATAGAACCCCTAACTAGTTAATTACAAAGCACAGACCTTAGCACAAGTGCCATATCACACAAGTCTGACTATTTCAGTGTACAATATCACTTTATAGCCGATGACATCAGCAGTCTCTTGTGAGACGAAAATGGAAATAGCAGTGTCACATGCTGGTGTAAAATGCTCTCTCAAATGTCAAAAAAAAAAAAAAAAACAACAAAAAAAAAAACTTTCCATGAAGTAGAAGTTGAATCATCTGCAGAAGCTGATGCATCTTTGATTAGTATCAGTAACACAACAGATAGCACATACGTTTGGGTTGGGAGGGTGACCTAATGGTTAAGGTGTTTGCCTTACAAACACAAGGTCCAGGGTTTGAGTCTCACAAGGGATAATTGGCTAAGCTTACAATGGCTCACAAGGGCAGTTAGCTTAGTACTGACCTATGAACCTATGAACCAAGTGAACACACATATATAATAATTGATCACTTACTGCAGTGAAAATAGAACCCTTACCTAAGTATTTATAAAGTACAGGACTTGACACAAACACCACAGCACAATTCCAACTTTCAGAGTGTCCAACAACACTTTACAGCTGAAGATATCAATAGCGCAGTCTCTGCTGAGAAAATGATGGTAATAGCAATGTCTCACACACTGTTGTTAAATTCTCACACAAATGTCAATCCAGTGAACACACACACACACACACACACACACACACACACACACACACACACACACACACCAATTGACTGCAGTCAGAATAAAACCCATACTTCATTAAGTACCCCAGCTAAAAAAGCTCATTATTTAATAAAAGTGCCATGGCACAAGTCTGACTTTTCAACTGCCACTGTACAATTTATAGTGGATTTCATCATCACTGGATGTTGGAAGGAAGATGATGGGAGGCCTGAATGAAATAGATGTGTAAGCATGTACAGCTGTCAGAATAATTGTATTTCATGGGACTGTAACACTGACTTCAGGACACACAGTTATGCTTTTGTGAATCCCTCAGCTGACTATAATGAGTTTAGAACCCCTCCCTAACCAAGTACACTAGCTACAGAACTCACTATTTAATACAGGCACCGCGGCATAAACCTTTTACTTAGAATGTCACTGGGCAATTTACAGTGGATGACATCATCACTGGATGTCAGGAGGCTTGAATGAAATGTTTGTGCAGACATGTATAACTATCAAAATATTTGTACTCCATGGCACTGCCACGCTGACTGTAGGAAAAGTGAAGTATGCTCTTCTGAGCACATTGCAACCTCTACCTAAGTACACCATCTGGAGAACATCATTATTGGATTTTTGGGAGATGATGTTGAGTGGCCTGTATGAAATGGATGGGTAGCCATGTGTGACTGTCAAGATATTAAAGTTCTGCATGGTACCAGATTGTTGATAGTAGGATACAGAATGATGCTCCTCTTACTATGCACACATGCTTACACATACATAGAGACACACACATAATGTGGCTGTTGTGTTACTCTATCACACATGTAATTATTTTGTTCCCATAAGCAAAACACAGTATGTGATGATTGCAACACCACTGCAGTATGTATTTGGCTTGTCAGAGTTGTCTTTATAGATACTGCCATCATCATTATATGATCTGGTTGAAATATACTGTTATTAGACTGGTGTGCAAAGTGTGGATGTAATATTTCTTGTTATGTTTCCAATGTGCAAGTATATTTTAAGAGACAGGTTCTCAAACTAGATGCAAAAAGCTGTCAGGAATGCATGTAGCAGAACTGAACATATCCAGCTGTTTCCCAGTATGTTGTGTATATTACATACTTAAATTACTATGTACAGACACAAGCATTTTTTTTTTGTGATCATAGTTGTGTGTTCACATTTGTGAATAATTGCTGTCCACATTAGTACAAGTATTAGACAATATGAATGTGTAATGTCAGTATAAATATGTGCATGGTATGTAACAAAGCATTTTTGGTATGTACTCCTGTAGTCTAGTTGGTATTTGAGAACAAGAACTGAGATACAACGTTTCAAGTGCATGGGTGTGGGTGCAGGAACACATGACTACAGTGTAAATATGCGTTCAGTCATTAAAACTTGCCTTCCCTTTGGTTGTGTATTTTGAGGGACTTTAACGAGATGAAGACTAACTATGGGTAAGCATAAGTAATACATGCTAATCAGCACTTTCCGTATCGCACCGCTTAGCAGCTGATTTGTGAGATCAATGGCAGCGCTTGTGCATGCGAGATACACATTTAAGGACTCCTACTCAAAATACTCACCCATACTGGCTATGGTAGATACAACTAACAGATATTCTGGTGTTCATATTGGATGTGTTGTGTCATAAATTATACAACCTTAAAAAAGTATTTATACTGGTTTTCCCATTTGTGCATAGTTAAGCGATGAGCAAACATGGGCCACTGCTTCACTGATAAAATTATAACAGTTCTATTGTTTCACTTTCCTCTGTGCAAACAAGGTAACTGGAAAGGTGTGGCAGTCAGCACTTTGGATAGTACTGAGTGTAAGAAACACACCTGCTGCCTAGCCGAATCTGTGGCAGCAAGTGTAAGAGCACTGAGCTCTTAGTCTGAGCCCAGATGTTACATGGTGCAAATCCAATTCTACCTAATAATTTTAAATATCAGTTAATGAAGTAATTAAATAATTGCTTGTGGTAATTATTTGAAATGTGAGAGGGAATGACTGCAATGAAGTGATGTATGCAAACAAACAGTACTCAAGTGATTTATGTCAACAAGTACACTTTACTTTATATAAAACTTATCAGTAGAAAAATGCTTACAAAGTTACATATTGATGCAATCATCAGGCTAAATAAAATAGCTATTTAAATAAAAATGTTATAGTTATTTATAATGAAATGTTTAATATAAGTGCCTTTATTCTACTTTAACTATGTGTTTCCTTAGTGCAGTCAGGTTAAGCAGCATTGCACAGAGATAACTGCACCATGCCATTGGATGTGAAGAGCCATTCACAATCACTTGGCATTGGTGCAAGATGGGAAACACTGTACAAACACAGGAGAAAAAAAGGAAAGGCTTCATTGTAGATTACTTATTTATGTGTGTCTTGTGTGATTCTATTTTTAGACTTGATTAAAGATGAGAACATGGGATAGATAGGAAAGGGATGAAATGTGGGGTGGCAAGCAGTGGGAAAAACAAAGAGAAAGCAATAAAGGAATATGCAAGATGGAGGTAGGAAAGAACCATAGCTATCCGCGTTTTCAAAAGTGTAAAATGAACATGGATAGAATATTGGCTGAATTTGGACCATCACCTCAAGAAGGATGGGTAACAACAATGCAATCATGTTGTATAGCCAATTGGACTGAATCAATCGTGTTGAGAAAACAGCTATATGGGACTATATATATTTATATATATATATATATATATATATATATATATATATATATATATATATATATATATATATATAGATATATGTGTGTGTGTGTTGTATACACAACCAAAGGGAAGGCAAGTTTTAATGACTGAGCACATATTTACACTGTAGTCATGTGTTCCTGCACCCACACCCATGCACTTGAAACTTGAAACGTGTGTGTGTGCATGTGTGTGTATAGATATATGTTTGTGTGTGTGTGTGTGTGTGTGTGTGTGTGTGTGTGTGTGTGTGTGTGTGTGTGTGTGTGTGTGTGTGTGTGTATGTATATATATATATATATATATATATATATATATATATATATATTTGGGACAGGTGCCTATTTTTGAGTTTTTAGAGTTTTTATTTCAGTAACAGAGGTATGTTGGGTAAGGGATGTAGGTATTTCTGGGTTAGGTAAGTATAGCTGGTGAGGAAATGGATGCAGACAAACAGGACAAAGAAGACAAGAGACAGGGTTGATGAGGGACACAACAGGTTGAGGATAGGGAGGGGACATCGAATGCCCATGCCCATCAAACATGGGATTAAAGAAAATGTAGTCCTCACCCTCAGAATTGTTTTCACTCTCCTCCTCATCAGCTTGCTGTTGGAGTGCTTGACATTTTACTTTGACCAGCATTCTGCCGAGAATCTTTTCCATCTTGCTGAGGTGTGCACCAATGGTACTTTTCATGACCTCACACACCATGCCTGGCATCTCCTGACAGGTGTCAAAATCAAACAGCCAGAGTTGAGAGTTTTCCTGCCAATTTGTGTTATTGCATTTAATCCAAGTGCACAAACTCAAACAACCATGATAAGTAGACAACAACAGTGTCAAAGAGAGAGGAAAGCAGTTTTCAAAATTAGAAGGTTAATCTGACAATTGGCATTACTTTCTGGATTGGTTGCTGCTGTAACTGTTGTTTGATTTAAATTTGCAGACATGTATAGGAGGTATACATTTTGTGACCTGACACATTATTTGTGTTGCTTTATACACTGATAAAATTAATTTGTACAATGTGGGATTCAAATCTATGCAAAATAGACAAAATGCATTCTTCCACACAGGTGATTTTTCATCCTTGCCACAGGAGAAGAGTTTGTCAGACATGCTCATTTGCTATATATAAATATACATGACAGAATGAGAGGTTAACCAGGTATGTGTGTGACCTGACAAGGTCCTGGCTTATACATTCTTGTGTATGAGCATCATTGAATTCTGAAGTCCATCCAAGGCCAGAAAAGACAATTATAATTACAGAAACATAATTGTCAGTATATCCTCAGTTACACATATAATTCACATAAGCTCCAGTGCTATTCATACTTACTGTTATTTATAAATATGTTTACAATATTTTATATTTTTTTAAATCGAGTCGACAAGCATGAATAAAATTAGGAGTGTGCTAAATTAGAACCCTGTCTCACCTGTATTGGAAAATATTAACTTCTAGCAGTTGCCACATGGAAAGTTTTGCTGCTAGTGTATTTTTACTGTCTTTACTGTGCAGGGTGCTCATTGCTACTGAGACCTTGTTTGTCAGACCTGGTCATTAGTTATACATATACATTAAAGAGCTGTATGTGTGTGTAACACAAATGTTTAGAAAATAAATGTGTAATTTTAGAACCATAATTGCCCCAATCCCCACAGTTACACATGTAATATATCTCTGATATCCAGTCTGTGTTCAATGCACCTGCTATAGATATTTTTTTCTATGTGGAAGCATTTTTCTACTGATGATTTTTTATATAAAGTAAAGTGGAACATCAGTAAGAAAAGTTTGGCCTTTCCTTGATTAGTACCCAGGCTCACCTGTACTATTACCCTTAACTTACAACCAATGCCAGAGGAACAACTAGGCAACAGCTGTATATTTTTACATTCATTACTATGGATGTGTGCTGACCACCGCACAATGCCACTTAGCATGTTTGCAAACTGGAAAAACAAACATGATACAATGCATCCACTTTTAAATTGTCTGCAGTCTGCTTCCTGTGTACAGGTGTTGTGGAAGCTTGTGGACTTTCACACAATGTCGCTTAGCAGGTAAGCGCATGGTAAGCAAAAGATGCGACAATGTATCCTTTTAGAAACTGACAATGCCTGCTTCTTGTCTGGCCCATTATGCCATGTTTGTGCAAAGGTAAGCAATGCAGAAATGTGACAAGAAAAATAACTTTGTATTATTCTTCTAAGAAGTGTCTATTAGGTTTCGTCATTAAAAGATAAATATAGGACCTGATCCATGATCTACAGATACTATATACTCTGTGTTTTACCATGTTTACCACATGTGCTACACATACAATTGGCTTACAGGTGCAATTTATACAGTCTTTATCACAGAGGTAATTTAAATGAAATTTAATTTATCCATTTCACCGTGTTTGCACTAAGACATGTGACATGCAAATATTAATATTAAAAAAGAAAAAAATATATAAACAGCATTACAAAATATATTTTAGCACACATTACAGATTTTTACACAACTGTCGATTTAAACTGTTAGACTAATGAGCCTATAAAACAAAGGAAGTGTGTCTTATTCCTCTTTGTCACAGAAACAGCTTTGCAGTGGGAATGCAAATCATTGTGCATACAAGCAAGTCCTATTTCATCCATAGTATTAACAAGGCATGTAACACTTGTACACTGTCAGCTGTTTTACTGTACATGTATTATTTGCATATTTAGTGGAATGACTGATCACACAATCATGTCTGAGTGCAATGACTGATCACACAACCATTTATGATTATTGTTTGCAGCAGTGCTGTCTTCTCTTTGTATTGTGTTCATTCTTCTCTTTTCTGTGCTGTAATGGTAGACATGCAGTCGGTAGGACATTTTTTATCACCGTCATTAAAATGTATGAAAATATTATAAGACAATAATGTACAGTTTTTAACAAAGGCAGGGGAGTTTGGCTACTAGTGAACAGAAACTGAGAAATGTGTGCTGGTCACTTCCATTTAAAATCTTGATACAATTACTTCTATGCATTTTAACTGTAACCTTGGTGACACACCAACTGCAGTTAAGGGAGACTGGATGGCTGTTGCATTTTCCTTCTCATTACCAGTAATAATTCACAATTGCAATCCATTAGCAACAGACACTGAGGTAGTGTGTTTACACATGCTACACAAAGCCATGAGTTTGAGATTCTGCAATTCTAATGAGTTCTCACTCTTTTTGCATCTTCATCATACACACAGGCCTGAATCTACACCGTAAAAAGGTAATCATGTAGCTAGGAAACCTGAAGGTGTGGAAAGTTGTGTATAGGTTCATAGGTTCATACTAGGCTATCTGCCCGAGGGCATTTACAAGCCTAGCCCATCGTTTTGTGGCTTACGCCACCCCTTTAGTATGGGGAACTATACCCATTATTTTGCTGTGCCTCTGTCGAGCAGTGACACTGAGGTAATCCCTGGGGTATATCTGCGATCTCCCATCCATTGGTCAAGATTTCTCTTGAACAAGGCCAGCGAGGTGCTCTGCCTCACATGTACCGGGATTTTGTTCCACAGCATAGGGAGTCTTTGGGTGATGAATCTATCCCTCCAGCACGTCCTATTAATAGCCGTGTCGAGGTTTAAGTCTCCGCCTTGTGGCTCTGATGGATCTAGATTTTTGAGGTGAAGCATATTCATCAAATCTGGGTTTGACATGGCCTTGTATGTTAGGCAAAGGTCACCTCTGAGCAAGCGGTGGCGACTGAATAGAGCTGGAGTTCTTTCAGTCGGGCAGCATAGGACAGATTTTGAGACCCTTTATCCTTTTGGTGAGGAACTTTTGTGGCCTCTCCAGCTGCTGCAAGTGTCGGGTCAGATACATTCCGAATGGGGCATTGTACTCAATCATTGGTCTGATGAGTGATGAGTAAAGGGAGACTATGACCTCCCTTGATCTAGATGAGAATCCCTTCATGATAAGGTGGGCAATGTAGAAGGTCTTCCTGACTACTTTAGCTACATGGGTGTCGAATGACAGACTACTATCAACCTGGGTCCCCAGGTCCCTGATAACTTCTTCTGTGCTCAGTGGATTGCCACCTATTTGGTAGCTAGGGATGACCTTGTTTTTCCCGAAGGGTATGACTATGCATTTTTTGGCATTTAACTTTAGGCCGTGGCTCTGGCACCAGTTATCCATTTCTGTGAGACCCTTCTGAAGGATATCTGTGTCAGATGTGTTTTCTACTATGGCGCCCAGTTTGCAGTCATCTGCAAACTTTGTCAGCCATAACCCTCCTGTGTTTGCTTGTACTTCGGAAAAGTAGATGCCAAACAAGAGTGGGCCCAGGACTGAGCCCTGTGGGACACCACTTGTGACAGGCTTTGAGTCTGACATGGCGCCAGCAACTCTGACCCTGTGGGTTCTGTCACTCAGCCAGTTTGCAACCCATCTTGTGATGTATGGGTTAACATTTAAGCTGATGAGTTTTCAATGATACCCGAGTGGGGTATTGTATCGAAGGCCTTAGCCAGATCGAGGTAGGCTGTATGGACTGCCTTTCCCTCATCAATGGCTTTGGTGACTGTTTCAAAAAGTCAACCAAGTTTAAAAGGCATGATCTGCCTTTGACAAAGCCAAACTGGGTTGGATCCAAAGTCTGCAAATTCCTATGTCTTTATTTATGAGGTCCATTATGATCCTCTCCATGGCTTTGCAGATAAGGCTTGTCAAGCTAATGGGCCGGTAATTTCCAGGGTCGGTGGAGGCACCACCTTTGTGAAGTGGGACCACAGTTGCAGTGCCACTCCTGGATGCGTATCCAGAGGTAAGACTTTGATTAAACAGCTGTCCTAGCTGTGGGTTTAATTCCTCATTGAGTTCGTGGAGCACACAGCCGGGGACACCATCAGGTCCCATGGATGCTGTGTTTTTGCTTTGGAGAGAGCAGTTCTCACTTGGGCACTGGAGATGTTTGGGGGCTGCAATCGTTGGTATAGATATCTCTCCTTTGGGGAGAGGAGAAGTTTGCACTGAACCTGTCAGCCAGTATGTTGGCAATGTCTGTAGGATCAGTAATCTTCACATCATTTTGAACTAGTTCTGAGCATATCTGGGAGTTTCCTCCTAGGTTTCTAACATAGCTAAAGAAGGCCTTATGATTGTCTTTTGAGTCTTTAGCTATTTTTCTCTCGAAATTTGCTTTGGATGATTTTATGAGAGCTCTTAGTTTTTACTTATAGTGATCAAGGGTGTCTTACCTTTTAAGGATTTTGCTCTATCTTGTAGTAGCTTCCTCCTTTTGTTGTAGAGTTTGTTTATGGCTGGGGTCCACCAGACTGGACGCTTGCCTTTGGTACAAAGAGTCTGCTTGGGATTGCCTTATCCATGCAGTCCTGCAGGTGCTGGTAGAAGGCATTTGTAAGTGATTCAGCGGCTTGAGTACTGTTTTCCCCGGTTCGGGGCCTTAAAGGAGACCACACTAGTCTTTAGAAGTGTGAAGTCGGCTTTTGAGAAGTTCTTTACTGTGGTCTTTTATTTCAGGTGGGGTGGGATGAGGACCTCCAGCGAGATTAGTTTGTGATCTGATCTCACCAGTGAGGGTATACTTCCGGTGTTGAACATTGTGCTCCCATGTTCGTGATGATGAGATCAAGTATGTTATCTCCTCTTGTGGGATGGTGACTAGTTGTTCCATGGCATTTGAGTTTATGAATTCCAGGAACTTTTGGGCTAGGGTGTTTGGGCTTGAGTAGTGTTCCCAGTCTATATTAGGGTAATTGAAGTCACCTAGTATGATGGTGTTTGGTGATACATTTATCCCCTCTAGTGTTTTCAGGAAGGCCATGTGAGGTTCCTGAGTTTGTGAGGGTGGCCTGTAACATGCTACAATTTGCAGAGCAGTCTTGCCTAAGGTTAATTGCACCTGGATGGTCTCCGATGCATCATCGTTGCCACCAGTCTTGAGGTGTGGGTGTCCTTGATGAATATGGATACCCCTCCTTTCTTGGTATTGTCCGGATTTTGGGGCGGAACGCATGATATGAGGTAAAACCTGATAGCGCTGGGGTGCTCTCAGGAGCCTTGAACCAGGTTTCTGTCACAGCACAGACATCGATGTTCTCCATACTGAGAAGGGCCTCGAGTGTGCATTTTGAGATCTAGCCTTCTGGCATTGAGCAGCATTACCCTTAGTTTTTTCCTTTTTTTGTGTTCTAGGGTGGTAGGTTTAGAATTTGAGCCTTGCCTAAAAAGGCACTATGGGGTGGCAAGAGCCTTTGCCAATATCCAGAATCCCAGGGGTGACAGGTGCAAAGGTCCCTTGCGAAGCAGCGTGGCTTGTCCAGCATGTCATCCCAGGCAGACAGATACTGGATCCCCTTTGAATGACACCAGTGTTTTAAGTCAATTGTTTAAAGCTGATCATCTTATCTCTGTATTGTGGCATCATTCTTGGTGAAGGTAGGATACTGCTCAAGGACATTTTTATCAGGGTCATACCTGCCTGAAAATATTATAAGACAATAATGTACAGTTTTCAGGCTACTAGTGAACAGAAACTGAGAAATGTGTGCTGGTCACTTCCATTTAAAATCGTGGACAATTACTTCTATGCATTTTAACTGTAACCTTGGTGACACACCAACTGCAGTTAAGAGACTGGATGGCTGTTGCATTTTCCTTCTCATTACAATCCATTAGCAACAGACACTGAGGTAGTGTGTTTACACATGCTACACAAAGCCATGAGTTTGAGATTCTGCAATTCTAATGAGTTCTCACTCTTTTTGCATCTTCATCATACACACAGGCCTGAATCTACACCGTAAAAAAGGTAATCATGTAGCTAGGAAACCTGAAGGTGTGGAAAGTTGTGTATATGGACTAGACAGAAGAAGACTGCTATTTATTTGGATTTATCTGCACATAAGACCTCTGATGGTACTGAGGTAGGACTGAATTTTTCAATTACATATTAGATATGTTCACGTCACTAGGAAAAAAAAAAGTATATATATATATATATATATATATATATATAGATATATATATATATATATATATATATATATATATATATATATATATATATATATATATGTAGTGGATATAAAAAGTGGTGTACACACCCCTGTTACAATGTCAGGTTTTTGTGATATAAAAAAATGAGACCACAATAAATCATATCAAAACTTTTCCCACCTTTAATGTGATCTATAACCTGTACAATCCAATTGAAAAACAAACATCTGTTAGGGGAAAAATAAAAAATAAAAAACGTACAATACGCTGGTTGCATAAGTGTGCACACCCTTAAACTAGTACTTTGTTGTGTGTGCACACCCTTAAAATAATACTTTGTTGAAGCACCTTTTGATGTAATTACAGCATTCAGTCTTCTTGGGTACATACCTGCCATCAATTAAAGAGACTCTGATTAACCCTGAATAAAGTTCAGCTGTCCTAGTAGGATTTTCCTGACATTTATTCAGTTGCCTGCTACAGCAAAAGTCATGATTCACAGAGAGCTTACAAAGCATCAAAGAGATCTCATTGTTGAAAGGTATCAGTCAGGAGAAGGGTACGAAAATATTTCCACAGCATTGGATATACTGTGGAACACAATGAAGACAGTCATCAAAATGTGGAAAAATATGGGACAACAGTGACATTGCAAAGAACTGGACTGCCCTCCAAAACTGATGAAAATACAAGATGAAAACTGGTCAGGGAGGCTGCCAAGAGACCTAAAGCAACACTGAAGGAGCTGCTGGAATTTCTGGCAAGTACTGGTGGTGTACTACATGTGACAACAATCTCCTGTATTCTCCATATGTCTGGATTATGGGGTAGGGTTGCAAAATGGAAGCCTTTACTTAAACAGAAAAACATCCAGACCCAGTTAAAATTTGCAAAACAATACATCGTCTCCAAAAAGCATGTGAGAAAATGTGTTACGGTCTGAGGAAACCAAGGTTGAACTTTTTGTCCACAATTCCAAAAGGTATGTTTGGCGCAAAAATGACACTTCACATCAGCAAAAGAACACCGTCCCTACAGAAAAGCATGGTGGTGGCAGTATCATTCTTTGGGGTTACTTTTCTTCAGCTGGAAGTGGGGCTTTAGTCAAGGTGGAGGGAATCATGAACAGTTCCAAATACTAGTCAGTTTTGGCCCAAAACATTCAAGCCTCTGCTAGAAAGCTGAAGATGAAGAGAAAGTTCACCTTTCAACACGACAATGACCCCAAGCATACATCGAAATCAACAAAAGAATGTCTTCACCAAAAGAAAATTAAAGTTTTGGAGTAGCCCAGTCAGAGCCCAGACCTAAATCCAAAAGAAAATCCGTGGTGTGATCTGAAAGGGGCTGTGCACAAGAGATGCCCTTGCGATCTGACAGATTTGGAGCACTTTTGCAAGGAAGAGTGGGCAAATATTGCCAAGTGAAGATGTGCTATGCTGATAGACTGCTACCTAAGAAGACTGAATGCTGTAATTAAATCAAAAGGTGTTTCAGCAAAGTATTAGTTTAAGGATGTGCACACACAACAACATATTAGCTTAAGGCTGTGCACACTTATGCAGTCAGTGTATTGTACTTTTTTTTGTTTTTATATTTTTCCCCTAACAGATGTGTTTGTTTTTCAATTGAATTGTACAGGCTATTGCTCAAATTAAAGGTGGGAAAAGTTTAGAAATGATTTACTGTGGTCCCATTTTTTTATATCACAAAAAACCTGGCATTTTAACAGGGGTGTGCACACTTTTTATATATATATATATATATATATATATATATATATATATATATATATATCTACTTTACATATATATATATATATATATATATATGTTTACTTTCACAATTTTGAGTTAAGGTTCAGTGACCACAGGATGCTGAATTACGGTTGGCTGAATCCCGTGTTACCGAACCTTCATCTGTGTGAGCCCCAGTTCAGTGAATGCAGAGCGCATTCACACATACTAGGTTGATCTTGTAACTAGAGATCGCAGTACAGTGGAGAACAGGAAATTTACCCTTTCCCCCACTGTAGTGCTATCTCAGAGTTGGAATATATAATTTGCAGGGGGCATGGGGGAGTGCATCCCCACACGGGGGGTGCTGGGGGGCTGGGCCTCCTGCACAATCGTCAAGTCAGGTGATGTGCAGTGTTGATCTGCAGTATAAAAATATTGAGGAAGGTCGAATTCACAACAGGAAGTGTGTTTGCAACTTCTGAGTCAATGTTTTTAGTCGAAATGTAAGGTATGAATTTATTTTGACCGTCGACTATATGTTAGTAAGCCATACATATATATATATAGATATAGATATGTATAGATATATATATATATATATATATATATATAGATATAGATATGTATAGATATATATAGATACATTGATATAGATATATATGCATGCATACAAAACTTTTATCTGTATGCTCTTCTTAGAAGTTCATTATTAGCATAAGCATTTTTGTCAGGGCATTTTACTTTCTCAGATATACAGGCTTATTAACTTTCATCACAACTGTTAGTTTTACAGCTGGTTATCTTACACTATTCTATGTTATATCAGTTAAATGTAAATGTCCTATATCGTTAATGACAGAGGGGTTTTAGGCTTCTTGTATGGCCCATAGGCACCCCTTGGGGAGTGTCTGGCACAGGAACACATGACTAGCAATCGTATAAAAATGACTTTTCTGTTGTAAATGTGAGCACATTTTGTGTGAAGTTTTAGGAAAGCACTTACAACATTAACTAATGTGTTATTCCTTGTTTGGTACAAACTGTTATTTGTCTGTTGATTTGTGGTGGGGGAGCCAAGTTTCATTTGTGTGTTGTCACAAGGGAAAACATTTTTAAAGAGGTTTGCTCTTGCTATTCCTTGTTTTGTATCAAACCTTAGTTTCTGTGTGACTGTGATATGTGACAAGCACATAACCTTATATTTTAATACCTGATAGCCTTATATTTTAATATCTGAACTTTGTTTCTGCAGTGGGTAATACTGAAAATATAATACGTGTATATATAAGCAGGACTTTTATTTAGGTGATATATATGTGTTGTTTTCTTTTTTGTTTTATGTCACCTAGGATTATTGCACTCAAGTATCCCAATCCTCACAAACCCCCTTTCAGTGAAAATGATGTAAATGTCCATGCAGTTAGCAACATGGTGCCTTTCTGCTTGAGCGAGGATGTGGGAATATGTTTGACAAAATGCAAATTTAGAACCAGATAGCGAATTATGTCAATACTATAGGGGTTCACAGCAGGACTTATATCAGGTGTGTCATAGGGACATGTATATGATTTCATCAACCAGGAAGAGAGCAGCTGTAGATGCCTGTGAACAGCTGGCTACTGGTGGGGGGAAGGCCTCCTACAGAGCCACCACTGGCATCAAACGAAGAGTTTTTGTCCACTGTCAGAGATCCAGACAGCTCAGTGGAAAGTGCATAACAGCAGGGGATGTCACAGGCATCAGCTTCCAGTATCCTACATCAATTCCTGAATGCTATTCTACAACATGCCATAACTACATATACTTTCCCATTACACCTGAGGACAATGCCACAACTGTGCAGGTGTTGTACCACACAGCACACTACCCTGAAGTGTTGGATGTAATAAACTGCACACATATTGAAATCAAAGCACTATGCAGGGAACAGGGAAAGGCATGCATAAACAGAAAGAGTTTCCACCCCATTAACTGCAAGGTCCTGTGTAATGCTAAAGGAATTATACTGAATGTGTGTGCTGGCAACCCAGGCAGTTACCACAATTTGCATATCTTGCTATAAATTTCTCAGAAGGGTAAAAAATAGCCCTACTATTAGGGTGAACTGCCTGAGGAAGTGGGAAAAAATACATCCCTCTTGTTGGTCCTGAATTTCTAGACCCTCATGGGGAGTCCTGGGATGGCTGCTGTGGCCTGGCTGTAGTTATTTAGCCCTGACAAGGGCTGTTGCGGCAGGGATCTGTTCTGTAAGGACTAGTGTGGAAGCCTTGTTAGGAGCCCCCCAAGTGTCCAACGTGAAGTCCTGAAAAGGGCTTTATGGACTTTATTCCAGTCTGTCCTGATGAGGGATCTCCGAGCCAAGCCCTGATAAGGTCTATTGAGTATGGTGTGTGTTGCCTAGTGTGACCCGAAAGGGGCCTTGAGTCCAGAGTTTTGGTGATCTCAGTGAGTCCTGATAAGGGCTTTTTTTTGTGTACAAATCCAGACCCTAAACAAGCACAATATCCTTGCAAGCCCAGTGGTCCCTACTGGGGGGGATCCACAAGATGAGCCCTAATAAGGACTATTGAGTCTGGTGTGCGAGTCCTAGTGCACCCTGTTAGGGGCTATAGGTCTGGAGTCTCACAATCTCAGTGAGCCCTGATAAGGGCTTTTTGTACAGACACAGATCCTGAAATAAATAGAATCCAGTCTTGAAAAGGGCTAACTGTAGACAAAACTAGTTTAAAGTGCTGAAAAGTCTGTTAAAAGAACATATAGAGTATGCGGTTAAGTTAGATTCAAGTCAGCTTGTACAGGTAATTCGCTTCTCCAAGCACTGGTCAGAATGACCTTAATAGAGTTTGTGCTGAGTATTTATTTACAGAAATCAAGGCATGTCCCGGGGCCTGACCAATCACTGGGGGAGACATGTGAAGAGGGCATAGCCTTTATTGAGCTCCAACATTGTTGGAACACGGACCTGGTTGGGGACTTACACTGAAACCCAATCACTGGATAATAATTTAATTAAAAAAAAACACTGTTTCCAAATTAAGTGATTGTATCCCTTAAACCGTCTCTAATTTTAAAAGCTTTAATCAACATTTTAACCTTTTAACAATTAGATTTTTCAAACATTCATAAGGCGATAAGTTCACTGGTTAGAAAGACACTCAAAAGGCTAAGCATCCCATATGCCTTAATGCGTGCCAATTATTTTAAGCTTTGAATTTATGCACTGCACAGGGCAAGAGATAGGGCCATTGTATAAATTACCATGGAGAGGGATGGCTGTAGAGAATGGTTTTATTTATTTATTTCATTTTACATTTGTTGACCGGGAGAGTCCAACTGGATACATGTCCATTTTCAGTGGAGGCCCGGGGAGAAAAGTTCCACAGATTAAGAACAAACAACTATGAGATTTCTACATAGGAAGCAAGTATTCATAGGAAACACATGATGTAACAAGATTCCATAGTTTTAAAGTTACAAAGTACAATATTCATCATTGGTAGTTGCAAGTTTTAACAAAATTCAATAGTTTAAGTTAGAGTAAAGTAGTGCTTAGAATGTACTGGTTTCCAGTAATAACATTGACTGAGACAAATGTAAGTAAAAGGGGGTTGGGAGTGGATGATAGGGTTAATTTTGTGAGATGTGGTTGGGTTTAAAGTTGGAATATGTATAATTGCTGACTGCTGGTGTGGGTGTTTGCAGGTGAGGCACTATAAGGAGGAGTCATGATTCTTTTTGAAGGGATAGAAGTGAAAAGGAGCACAAGAGTGGGTCAGATGGTGTATATGACATGGGTCAATCTGGTGGGTAGCAAAAGCATAACTTTTTAATCTGATAAACAGAGTGGGTGAGGTGAAGATAATTAATTTCCCCTTTTACTACCCTGCAGTTAATCCCTTAGCTGTGTTAGGGCTTAATAAAACAGGGGGGAGTGTGATTCTAAGTTTGTCCTGCGCTTTAGCAAATACAAAATTCAATCTTCTTCAGGTAGGTGAATAATCTTTAAAATTCATGGTGAACCAAAAATGTGGGCCTGTGGAACAGAAGTGCTTTTAAAATGTATTTGCATTAAATTTGATTCATACCAAACCAGAATGGAGAGGACATGAGTCGAATAAAGGGTGAGAAAGGGTCCTTGTGCCTCAGACTGAGCCCTTTTGTCTCTAAATTACTTTAATACGACTCCTGGGAGAGGAGCACTGGTATGTAACATGGGAAGACAAGTATAGCCATAATTAACTGTAATTTGTGAACTCGTGAAAATGATTAACTATTACAGTCCCAGGAAGGGAAATATCAAACTGTATGCTGAAAATGTTTGCTGTCTAGAAGAACCAACACATTAAAATAATAGCATAAAACAATTGTAAATTTACAAAATTAACAAAATTAAAGGAACCTATCGAAGACCAGGGCAACAATGGTAATGGTACTATAGTCTGACCTTTCTTTTGAAAGAGTTAAAAGCATGGATGTGTAGGGGAACTGCTGGGAATAACGACGGGTTGTTTAGTGTTAGCTGTGCAATGTCTTGAGTGGTGAATTGCGGTGGGTTTGCTCAGGGACGGTGGTAGAAAACAACCCAGCCTTGATTAAGATCTTGATTCCCCCTAATAGTAGGGATGTTTTGACCCTTCTGAGTGATTATAGCGAATTATTTTCACTTTCCCCTCTGGGGTAAGCTTCGCTCACTCAGTTTGCATGATTTGCATGTCTGTCACATCTCTCAACTCTATCAGATATTTTCTATGGAGGTATATACCACAGGGTCATTTACTGGGAATGCAGGTTATGCACTTGAACGATGGCTGATGATGCTCATCACAAATGCAAATATACCAGCTGAATAACGCTATAATGAGGCAAGCACTCAAACAAGAAATATCATAGAGTGTATGTCCGTGCTGCTGAAATCACAGTTCTGGTCCCCAGATACATCTGGTGGAGCCCTGCTGTGCAATCCCTGTACTTGTGCTGAAGTTGTCACTGTCTGTGTTATCCTTCACAATATTATTCTGAGAAAACAGCTTCAAACGGAACAACAAGATAAAGGGGCACACATCACACCAGCACTAGCAAGGTCACCACAGCCACAAGCAGGTGAGGAGTCAGAGGGGAAACCACTAGCCAGTGTGGATGTAGGCAGATGTAGGCATGCACAATATGCTGTCTCGCTGGGCATGAGGTAATGGAGAGCAAACACTTTGGCTACAGAGAGAGACTCAACCAGCACTGATGCCTCAGTAACCACGCTACCTTAATCAAGTGCATCACCCTCCACCTGTCCAACATCTGAAGGCTCACCGGAATAGGTATGCATAGGCCTACTGTCTGTGTCTGATTGAAATACAGGGGATGGCTGAATGTCATCCTCAGTGTCAGAGTCACCCTCTCACTCCCTGACCATGCCCCTGTTTGCCCATCACCATCATCAGAGTCTGATGATACTATGACATTAAATGGTAGGAGTCCTGCACTTCCACTGGCAGGATCACCTGTGATAATAAGTAAGAAACACAGGAAAGAAATTAATACCTATACTACAGTTTATTATATGATAACAGACTAACACTGGTGCCACTATCATAAATTGTACAGCAATGCACACACACTCATGACACCCACCTAACACATACGGACATATGCATATTTCTAACAAATGGTTATCAATCATAAAATAAAAAATGTTGCCTTACCCTTTGCAGATGGCTCCACACTTGTGAGGGAGGATGGTCCTGGAAGGAGTTAAGCAAAAGGTAAGGGCACAATCACCACAATTCCAATAACACAGGGGAACAGATTTTTTGCCTTTATGACCATTAATGATACTTTTAACTGAAACTTGGCTGACACAATGGGTTTATGTTTAACCATTGAATGGCTTGGTCATCAAACTGTAATCACTGAAACTTCTTTAATCAAAAGGCCATATCATTGTAAAGATTTACAATGAATGATGATAGTTGGCCAACATAAAGGAATTGGGATGCAGTACTTATTTATTGGTAACTTAGGTATAAGGAAACTTGCCTTTTTCTTACTGTAATGCAATCTCGGAGTTGATATATATAATTAGTGGAGGGTGGGGGGCATCCCCCCAAATAGGGATGTGTGGGGGGCATAGGCCCCCACATATGGACTGTCCAGTGTTCACTGAATACTCCTCTTGTGGGGGGGATGTGCCCCCAACACCCCATTAATTATATATACCAACTCCAAGATTGCACTACAGTGGGGAAAGGACAGGCTTCCCTACACATAAGTTACCGATTAGTACTTTGTCCAGCTTCCTTTATGTTGGCCAACTATCATGGTTCAATGTAAATAATTATGATGATATGGCCTTTTGATTAAAAGAAGTTTTGATGATTAGAGTTTGATGAATAGCTGTTCAATGAACATGCCATTCACTGGGCAAACATAGACATGTGTAATGAACAAGAATGTGTTGTTAACTGTATCAATGTATCAATAGGTTCAACCAAAAAAAAAAATATATATATATATATATATATATATATATATAAATATATATATATATATATATATATATATAAAACTAAAGCAACATGAACTATTACTTTCAATATTTTACTTTACAATAAAATGTTATAAACTGACATATATAAACTTACCTGGAAGTTCCTCCTCGCACATGTTTGTCCTTCCAGGAACATCAGCAGCAACATCAGTCACATGTTGTTGTGCACTTTCCACTGAGCTTTCTGGATTTCTGGCATAATGAACAGAAACTCTTCATTTGGTGTCAGTGGTGGCCATCTAGCATGGCTCCCCTGTAGCCAGTTGTTCATGGGCAACTGCAGCTGCACTCCTCCAGGCTGATGAAATCATATCAATGTCCCTATGATGCACTTGATCATACAGCCTGCTGCTCCCCTACTGCATTCACATAATTGACTATCCGGTTCCAAATCTGCATCCTGACAGTCATATCCCCATAGCCTTTCTCAAGTAGAAAGGCATTGCAGCACCTGAATGCTTGCACAGTGACATCATTTTCCAAGTCACTGAAATGGAGTTTATGTGGATGGCTACACTTGTGTGCCATACTCCTAGGTGACATAAAACAGAGAAGAATACAATGCATAAATACCACATAATGAAATTCCTACTTATATACAGTATTAACCACTGTTGACACATTGCTCAGTTATTAACATTTACATTTTTGTGGATGTACCATTTAACACTCACACACAAACCAATGTTTGGTCTAAAACAAGGAATAACACTGGAGTAATGCATTGTTTACCACAGAAAGAGCTGGATGTCTACATAATTTCAAGAGCAATCGTCTTGGTACACAACTTATTGGTAACACACACACGGTATTTGACATCCCCAGACCCCAAATAAACAGGCAACTGACAGTTTGTACCAAGCAAGGAATAACACATTAGTTAATTGTTATAAATGCTTTCAAAAAATTTTTCACTAAATGTGTACACATGTATAACAGAAAAGCCAAAATTATACAATTGCCAGTCATCTCTCCCTCTGCCCAGCACTCCCCTAGAGGTATCTATGAGCCATCTTAGAAGCCTAACACCCCTGCATTATTGACAGTATAGGAGATTACATTTCACTGAAATAACATAGAAGAGTGCAAGATAACCAGCTGTAACAATGACACTTGTCATGATGGTTAATAAGGCTGGCTATCTGAGAAAGTAAAATGCCTGACAAAAATGCCTATGCCAATAGTGAACTTACTAGAAGTGCATACAGATAAAAGTTCAGTTTTCTAATGCATCTATATAAAATATTTTCCTTGTAACATGTGAACAAATCTAGCATGTACTTGAACAATGCAAAATACCTTAGCAAAATCAGAAGGCTTCTGTGCAGATAAATCCAAATTTATAGCAATCATCGGTGTTATCTACATACACAACTCTCCTCACAGTCAAGTTCCCTGGTTACTCGTTTACCTTTTTATAGTGTAGATTCAGCATCTGAGCATGGTGAAGATGCATATGAGGAGTAAACTCATTAGAATTGCTGAAAGCCAAATGTTTGATTTCTATAGCAGGTGTAAATTTAGCCTAGGGAATACCCCAGTGTTAGCTGCTAATGCATTGCAACTGTGAATGATTAATTGTAGGGAGAAGGAAAACACAACAGTAATTCAGACTCCCTTGCCTGCATTGGATGTGTCACCCAGGATACACTTACAAAGTGTAGAAGTAATTGAAGCAAGCTTTTAAATGGAAGTGACCAGCACACATTTCTCAGTTTATTGTTCAGTAATAGCCAAACTCTCCTGCCTTTGTTGAAAAGTGTATATTACTGTTATGTAATATTCTCACACATTTTAAGGATGATGATACAAAATGCCCACCAGACTGCATGTCTGAGACTACAACACTGATAACAGAAGAATGAACACAATACACAGAGAAGACAGAGCTGCATTGGTTCAAACAATACTCATAAACGGTGGTGTGATCATTCATTGCACTAAATATGTAAGTAATACATGTACAAACAGCTGAGAGTGTGCAAGTGTTACATGTCTTGTTAATACTGTGTTGGAAATGGGACTTGCGTGTATGCACAATGATTTACATTTCTGCTGCAAAGTTATTTCTGAAGCAAACAGAGGTAAGAAACTCTTATTGCTGTGTTTTGTAGGCTCATTAGTATGATAGTTCAAATCCAGACTTGTGCAAAAATCTGTAATGTGTGTCAAAATGTATTTTGTATTTTTTTATTTAATTTTTTATAATATACTAATACTTGTGTGGTACGTGGCTTAGCACAAACAAAGTGAAATGGATAAATACATTAAAATTTAATGTAAGTTACTTGTATGGTAAAGACTGCATAAATTAAAGCTGTGAATGAAGCGTGTGTGTAGCACACATGGTAAACACAATGCAGCACACTGTGTATTGTATTTTTAGATCATTGTTCAAGTCCAACATTTATTTTTTAATGATGAACCCTAATAAACATATTTCAAGAATAATGCATGCTGAGCTTTGCCTGTCATGTTTGTGCATCGCTTACCTGCACACAAACATGATCTAATGGCCCAGACAACAAGCTGACATTGGCAATTTCAAAAAAGATATATTGTTACCTCTTTTGCTTTCCATCATGCAAACACACTAAGCAGCATTGAGCAATGGTCCAAAAGGACCAGACCACCAGCAGAAAATAGGCTGACACTTGTCAATTTTAAAATGGATACATTGTATTATGTGCGGTTTGCCACCACACAAATGTGCTAAGCAGTGTTGTGTGGTGGTCAGCACACATACATAGTAATGAATGTAAAAATGCACAGCTGCTGCCCAGTTCTACCTGTGACTGCAGGTGTAAGTTAAGGGCTACAATACTGGTGAGCCTGAGTTCTGATACATCAAAGTCCAAAGTTTTATTACTGTTGTTCCAATTTCTTTAATATAAAAAGTAACATTAGAAAAATAATTACACATTGAAATAGCTCTCTTTAGCAGGTGCATTGAGTATACACAGGACATTGTATACATATATATATTTATATATATATATATATATATATATATATATATATATATATATATATATATATTAAATGTGTAACTTTGTGTAGCAGTACAGTTATGGTTCTACAATTAAACATTCATTTTCTGAACTTTCATGTCACAGACATAAATGTTTAAACACTCAACTCTTTAATGTAAATGTATAACTAATGAGTAAGTCTGACAAAGAAGGTCTCAGTTGCAATGAGCACTCTGCACACTAACGATTGTAAAAATATACAACTGTACCCCAACCTTTCCTGTGGCAACTGGTATAAGTTAATGCTTTCAATGCAGGATCTAGCACACTACCGATTTTATCAATGCTTATCCACTCAGTTTTAAAAAATAAAGAACAATGTAAACATAACTAGAAATAATAATAACTATGTATAACACTGGAGCTCATATGAATTATATGTGTGACTGAGGGTATACTGCCAATTATGTTTCTGTAATTATAATTCTATTTTCTGGTCTTGGCTGGACTTCATACTTCAATAATAATCATACACACATGACTGTACAAACCAGGACCTTGTCAAGTCACACACATACATGGTTAACCCCTCACTCTATCATATGTATATATAATTAATGAGCATGTCTGCAAAGTAATTCTTCTGTGGCAAGGATGAAAAAGCACCTATATGGAGGAATATGTTTTGTCTGTCACTCATAGGTTTGAATCCCACATTGTGCAAATTACTTTTATCAGTGTGTAAAAACACAGAAATGTGTCAGATCATAAAATTTATACTCCAATACGTCTGCAAATTTAAATCAAATAACAGTTACAGCAGCAACCAAACCAAAATATAATGCCAACTGTCACAATACTCTTCCTAGTTCATAAACTGTGTTCCTCTGTTTTTGCACTGTTGCTCTCCACTTAATACTTAGCAAACATGATTGGCATGGTTGTCTGGGTTTGCGCACAAGCTGCAAAATGTGATATCTTGAATTGGCAGTAAAACACTGTAACTGTTGCTGTTTGTGCTGTACAGACATGGCAGGAGCTAGAATGAAAGGTGCCCAATTTAGGGCTTAAAGATGGGGTGTAGAGGTGTCCAGAATATTCATTGGAATCCTTGTTCCACAGCCAAAGGCTACTGCAGGGAGAATATACTTAGTCTCGATACAAATCTGAATCTTGGAATAGTCTGGCCAAAGCTGTCTTTAGTGCAACTGACATCCCACACATTGAATTGCAATGTAGGCACCACTATAATCTGAAAAGGTGCAAACAGAGACAACTAAACCAGTGGTTGGATGAGTTTAGGACTGCTAACATCTCAGAGTTGTGTAAGTATACATATAAAGATACTTTACATTTTATAGAAAGCTGGATATAGCCAAAACTGATGTGTATAATGCTCTTCTCTTTGTCTCCCCCCTTTTTTAGCTGTCTAGGAGGTAGCAGGTACAGAAATACCCATGCTGAGCATTTAGACATATTAAGAGAAGCAAGTGTTTTGTATGCAGCACAAAATCAAATTATTTTATCTAAAGTATTGTTCTTGTATACATTATTAGCAAATTAAGCATGCATATCTTAACTGTAAAGTCAAGCATGCATGTTTCAGTTTGTAGCTCAAGTCAACTGTAGGAGTCAGTTTTAATACAGTATTCAGAATTTGTGAGTTCGTATGCCACAGGTAACAAATATATAGTAAAATAATTTAAAATATGACATAATAATTTCAACACAAGTGGCATAAATACCATGCTGTTAACTTAATCTGCACTATTTGCTCAAGCACATATGCAGTATAATCATATTGTAAGGATCACTCGCACAATCATCAGTCATAGCTTGTAGTTAAAAAGTATACGTAAAGAAAAAGTAACATTTTTTTTATTCATATTGTACTAATTTATTGTATGTCACATATAATGGTACTAATTATCTTTTTTTTGCCTCTAGACCCACCCCTTATCTCTCTTTTTAATTTTTATATGTGTGGCCACAATGTTATGATGTCATGCATTTCTGACAAAACAGAAAATGATTTACAGTGCAGGAAGGCAGGCTAACAAGTTTGGCTCAGCCTGCCCCCCCCCCACTCCACTGGTTGCTGCACTGATGCCCTACACATCTGGGATGCAACCTGGCAGTACTGCCTCTGCAGCCCCTGCACTACTTGAGCCCTCAACATCAGGTAGCATTACTCTGGCAGCTAGTGCAGTGGTACTGCCCTGGAGTATTAATGGCAGTGGAGATTTTATCACCCTCCAGGAGATGCCAGGCATGGTGCTTGAGGTCATGGAAAACACCACTGGTGCACAACTCAGCTGAATGGAGAATATACTTGTTGGAATTCTGGGCAAAGGAAAATATTAAGCACTCCAACAGCAAGCTGAGGAGAAGGATGGTGATGACAGTTCTGTTGGTGAGGACTAGATTCTCTTGTCCCCATGTTTGACAGGCATAGGCATCCAATGTCCCCTCCCTATCCTATCCCCAGTAATGGTGTTCCTTAACCTGTTGTGTTCCTCAAAATCTCTGTCTCTTGTCTTGTTTGTCCTGTTTGTCTGCAGCCACTTCCTCAACTGCTCTGCTTACCTGACCTTGACATACCTACATCCCTTACCCAGCATTCCTCTCTTACTGAAATAAAAATTCAAAAGTAGGCACCTGTCCCAAAAACAAAGTATCATCCCATACGTAGCTCTCTACATTTTACATGTGTCTTCTTGACACACTTGATTTGGTTCAATTGGCTATACAACATGATTGTGTTGTCATTCGTTGCTGTTGAGGTGACAGTCCCAATTTATGCAATATTCTCTCCATGTTCATTTTACACTGTTGAAGAAGTGGATAGCTATGGTTCTTTCCTCCCTCCCTCCTGCACATTCCTATATTGCTTTCCCTTTGTTCTTCCCCCTGCTTGCCCCCATTTCATCACTTTCCTATCTATCCCTTTTTCACACCTTTAATCTGGTCAGAAATAGAATCATACACCACATGCATAAATAAGAAATTCCATGTGAAGTCCTTCAATTTTTGTCCTCTGTGTTTGCACAGCATTTGGCATCATGCACCAAAGTTGAGCGAAGGTGAATGGCTCTTCCCAACCTATGGTATGGCGCTGTTACCTCTGCTCAATGCTACTTAAGCCCACTGTACTAGGGAAACACACAGTTAAAATAAAATAAAGACACTCATATTAAAAAATTCATATAAAATATTTATTTAGACTGATGACTGTATAAATATGTAACTCCATGTGTGTACTATTGACACAAATCACGAGTACTGTTTTTATACAGTACTTCACTGCAGTCATTCCCTCTCATGTTTCCAATAATTATCATATGTAATTATTTAATAATATCATGAACACCTATGTAAAACAATTAGACAGAGCTGGATTCAAACATTGAATCATCTTTGTTCAAAATAAGAGCTCACTGATATTACACTTGCTGCCACACAGTCAGCTAGACAGTAGGTGTTTTTTTCTATGCACTACTGTCAAAAGTGTTGACTGATTCACCTCTCCACTTAGCATATTTGCATGGAAGAAAGTGAACCAATAGAACTCTTAAAATTTACTCAGTGAAGCAAAGGCCCATGTTTGGTCATCATTGAACTAAGCACAAGTGTGGAAAGCAGTATACATTCTTTTTTTAAGGTTATATAATATATGACACAACATTTCATATATGAACACCATAATACCTGTTAGCTGTGCCTACCATAGCCAGTTGTACTTCTCAAGTTCAAGTAGAAGTCCTTAAATGTGTATCTCACATGCACAAACACTTTGATATCAATTGTGTAAAGCAGCTGCTTAGCGGTGCACTATGGAACGTGCTTATTAGCATGTATTACTTATGTTTACTGCCCAGTTAGTCTTCATCCCCTTTTAAATCTATGTAAAACACAACCAAAGGGGAGGCACTTTTTAATGACTGAACACATATTTACAGTCAGTCATGTGTTACTTTCACCCATTCACTTGAAACTTGGTTTGTCAATACCTGTTCCCAAATGCCAAGTACACCATAGAAATAAATAACTAAACTGCATTGTTACATACTATGTACACCTTTATAATGGCAACAGATATTCAGATTGTCTTATACATTATTAATATGGACAGAAATTCTTCACAAATATGAACACAAAAATATGATCACAAAGAATGTTTGTGTCTGTATGGGACTATTTAAGTGTGTAATGTATACAATATACTGGGAAACAGCTGCTTATGTCTCATTTCTGCTACATGCATTCCTGACATCTTTTTGCATCTAGTTTGACAAGCTGTCTCATAGAGTATACATGCACATTGGAAACACAATAGAAAATTGTACATACACATGCTGCACACCACTATCATAACAGGATATGATAACCACAGCATATAAAATTATAGAATTGTCTATAAAGACCACTATGAGAAGTCAAACACATACTTCAGGGGTTTTGCAATCATTAAATACTGTGTTTTGCAGATGGAAACAAAATACTTACATGTGTGTTAAATAAATTAGAACAGCAGCTACCTTGTGTGTGTGTCTTTGTGTGTCTATAAGTGTGTGTGTGTGCATAGTCAGAGTAACATCAGCCTGTATCCTACAATCATCAATCCGGTCCATTGCAGAAGTAGTATCTTGACAGATATACATGGCTACCTATCCATTTCATGTAGGCCTCCCAACATCATCGCTCAAACATGCAATTATGCTGTTGTCCTCTACAAATTGTCCAGCAACATTGTAAATGTCACACTTGTGCCATGGTGCTTATGTTAAATCCTGAGTTCTTTGGTTGGTGTACCCTTAGGCAAGGGTCCTAATCTCACTGCACTCAACTGATGTGCAGTCAAAACACTGTAACTGTGTATCCTATTGTCAGCAGTATAATCTCATAAATTAAAAATTTTTGACAGTTTTACATGACTACACATCTATTTCATGCAGGCCTACCAACATCTTCTCTCAAAATCCAGTGGTGATGTCATCCAATACATATTGTCCAGCAGATTTATAAAAGTTAGACTTGTGCTGTGTTGCCTGCATTACGTACTGAGTTCTCTAGGTAATGTATTTAGTTAGGTAGGGGTTCTTATCTCACTGCAGTCGACTTGTATGCATGCACTCAGAAGAGTGCAACTGTATATCCTGCTGTCAGCAATACAGTCTCATGGACTACAAATATTATGACAGCTGTGCATGCCTATACATCCATTTCATGAAGGTCTCCCAACATCTTCTCTCAAACATCCAGTGATGATGTCTTCCACTATAAATTGTCCATCAGCATTATAACAGTCAGAGTTGGGTCATGGTGCTTGTGTTAAGTACCGAGTTTTCTAGCTGGTGCAGTTAGGTATGGGTTCAAATCTTCCTGTGATCAACTTGTGTGTGCAGTCACAAGATTGTAACTGTGTATGATACTGTCAACAATGCAGTCTCATTGAATACAAATATTTTGACAGTCATACATGCCTACACATCCATTCCATACAGACCTCCCAAAATCATCTCTCAGCCATCGATTGATGATGTTGTCTACAATAAACTATCTAGCAGCAATGTAAAAGAGAGGCTTGCGCCATGGTGTATGTGGTAAGTTTTCTAGCTGGTGTACTTATGTAGGGATTCTAGTCACACTGCAGTCAACTTGCATCTCTATTCACTTGGGTGACATTTAAGAGACCATTTTAGACCAGCATGTAAGGCGCTCCTACTACCATCTTCTTTTAACCAGACACTACTGATGTCATCAGTTATAAAGTATTGAACACTACTGAGATTATACATATGATGTGGCAGTTGCATTAAATCCCGTGCTCTGTAAATAGTATTTTAGGGGTTCTGCTCTTGTTGTAGTCAACTGGTTTATGTGTCTGTATTCACTTGGTGGACAGTTAAGAAAACATTTTAGACCAACATATGAAACACTCCTAATATCATCTTCTTCTCATCAGACACTGTTTCCTGACACTATAAAATCAAAATTTGTGCTGAGGTGATTGATTTAATTACAGTGCTCCATACATAGTTAGGTAGGGGTTTTACTCTCACTGAGGTCAACTGGTTTGTATGAGTCTATTTGTGTTCACTTGGTTGACATTTAAGAGATCATTTCACACCCGAATGTGAGACAATCCTACTACCATATTCTTCTCACCAGACACTGCTGATGTCATCAGCTATAAAGTGTTGTATGACATTTTGAAAGCAAGACTTGTGCTGTTATGCTTGTGTTAAGTACTGTGCACTGTAAATAGTTCTGCAGATTCTTTCACTACCGTCAAATGATGTGTGTGTCTGTTTGCATTCACTTGGTTGACACTGCTGATGTCATCAGCAATAAAGTGCTGTCTGATACTATAGAAACCAGACTTGTGCTGTGGTTCTTGCATTAAGTACTGTGCTCTGCAGATAGGTAGGGTTTCTACATTCAGTGCAGTTAACTGGTTTGCATGTGCATTCAACCATCAGTATGGTGGCAATTTTAGAATGACATGTGAGTCCACAGCTATGTCAGATATTCCTCCAAACATCTTCTTGTAACATGCACTGATGATGTCATCCTATATAACATGCAGTCTGACAGCATTCAAGACAAACCTGTGCTGTGGCAGTAACATTAACTATTGTGTTTTCTAGCTGCTTTGCCTAGATCTATATGGGGTTCTAATCAGACAACTTGAGTATGTATATATCCAAATAATACTTCTGAGACAATTTTACACAGAGATGTGACTCCACATCCTTGTAAGACACTCCTCTGAACATGTTCTTCTCCTCATACAATGATGCTATCACTATCATACTCCATAACATGCACCATGACAGTGTTAAAATCAGGCATATGTGGTGGTGGTGCTACTGTTACATTGCATGGCATTAATCTTCTTTGCCTACACAGGTGCAATGTTCAAACCAGGCCCAGCCTACTGGTGTGTGTGTGTGTGTGTGTGTGTGTGTGTGTGTGTGTGTGTGTGTGTGGTTGGTGCACATTATGGTCATTGTATGATCTTTAGAAATGCTCTTCATTTCACTACCACTTAGGAGAACCTTTAATGTAGTCCCATGCATCCACCATCCTCTATTTTTCTTCTGGCCACATAACATTCTTCCTGCAGAGGGGTGGAGGATGTCCTCATGTCAAATATATATATATATATATATATATATATATATATATATATATATATATATATATAAATACATTGTGAAGCAGAGACCTTCTATGTGCCTCTTCAAGCCATCTCCAGATGACTGCATTTGTGATTGCTTATTCTGTTATGGTGTGGTGCACATGTCCTATATTGACAGTGGCAGTATGTAATGCAATACAGCAAATACACACATACATACAATAGTCTTACTATTTTCTGTCATACAGATAGAGTTTCTTTTAAATGGTATAATAATAGTTAGGATTTTATGTGATGTTGGCCATTACCTTAATCATGTCCTATGACCGTATGAACATTTGACATGTAAATGTTGCTGTCACCGACATGGACTATGTTGAGGTTTGGGTATACAGTATGGCTACAGGAGCATATTACAATCTGTGATGTGAGTTAATGTATTGATGGCCATTGTTGTCATTTAATTACATGCTCCTTCTATAACAGCTGTAGTAATATGCCTCCTGGGAACTGCTCATTTGGTATGATACACTTTTATGTATATTGCTGGATATTAGGACATGTGCAGAGCAGATCAATATGCTATATAGTTCACATTCGACCATCAAAGTGACACTTGCAACATGGCACAGGTATGCATGTGTCTACCTGCGATCATTAAATGCTTGGTGACAGACAATATAAATCCATATTGATTACATGGGCACATAAGTCTTTTTTTCATCCACATTTTGTAATCCTGTGATATACACAAACAATTTACAGGTTTTGATTCAATTCCAACCTTATGGAGTTCATTGTATGTGCAGTTGTGTTGTGATTCCAGAGGATTATTGAGGTGGTCAGCAGCACCATTGCATGACTAATAGCATTTGTGTCAGGAAATTTCTGCATGAGCTGCAAACAACTGATCTGTAATATGCCCATGTATGGCATCGGACAGCACAAACACATCTTTCACATTAAGCACATATAGGCATATGCTATTTGGTGTAATTATGTGACATTGATACAGTTGTATGACATGTTAACAGTACCAGTGTGTGGAATGTGATGCATGACCAAGGCTGTATTTGGAGTATTTTGACAAATCATTTATTTCAATAAATGTGAAATGTTAAGGGTAATACACAACTAAGCACAAAACTGTTTGTGTATGCCACCAGACATACTCAGCTAGAGAAAATAGACAATCTGCTAGCTGACAGTTTGTCTCACACTTCACCCTCCCTGTCACTGCTGGCCATTAGACAAAGTATACATACAGACATTACTCTGTTTTTATTCTCAGGAATGAAGCTCATATATGCACTCTCTACAGCTAATAACACATAATCAAAGGACCCTGACAACATCCCAGGTTGCCTATAGTGTGACTTAAAACTTGGTCTTGAAGACACAGTTGGATATCTACTTTAACATAGTCTCCGGACAGCCTATGTTCTCGTAGAATGGTGTAGAGCAACAGGTATCCATTTGGCTGGGGAGGGGACCATCACCTGATGCATGGAGTTATAGACCCATACTCCTGAATCTCCTCATCTGTGAGGTAGACTAAGGAGTTATCATGGACCTTATTAAAAAGGACACAGGTAAACTTCTGACTATATACCAAACCCATATTTTAGTTGTTAAAGCTACGGCATGTCTGTTACATCTTTTTGTTGTCTTAATGAAGGTCACCAAGGGCATACATGAGGGAAAGGCTATCATTCTGCATAACTTGATATGGCCAAGGCATTTGACACAAATCCACACTCAGATATTACAAAGAAGCTATCTCAAGTAGGCATAAACACCTATGTCACCAAGTGGGTAGACAACTGGATCACATATGTGACAGATAATTTTGAAGTGTGTGAAATCGCCTCTATTTAGAGTCTCGTGACCAGGTCCATTCTTCAGCATTCTGTAACAGGCCCTTTCCTGGTCAGTGCTTAAGCCTCAGAAGTCAAGACTAACTTACACATCCTTTGTCTAACCAACTTTGTGGAGGACTGCAAATTGTTGACAATCATTGAATCCAAGATTTGTATTGGTATAATGCAAACAGTATTCACACACACAAAGGGTTGCTACCATAGCCATTGTTACCAGAGCCATGGAGTCACAGTAGATGAACAAAAAATCATGGGAGATTAGTTCCTTTATTAAAGCAAATACACAGCCTAATTACAGTATACACAGCACACTCCTATGAGCAGACCAAGTGGTATGTGATCTCTGTACTCATGTAGATGCTATGCAGAATGTCCACCAGTTTGTGCCCAAAGTGATGACTAATCCCCTGTATGTAGCACAACTCCTGAGTATATGCAGGACATCCACATCAAAGGGCATTATAGTCCCATTGTTCTCAGCCCTCATCACACCAGTAATTGAGTACAATGCACCCTTTTGCATGTACCACCCAACATATCTTCCAGGGATGATTTAACCAAGTGTATCACTTTTGCTACAGAGAACTCCCACACATTTTATCAGCCATACTTATGTATTCTTTGTGATGCATGACCATTAGGAGTTGACAGTGCAGAACTCCCTTCTAGGTGTTATACATGATGTATGTGTGATACATGTTCCTGTGATGCACCCAGTAAATACATAGCTCATTGACAGCATTGATGGCTAGGTTACATCTGTGAAAGTGTGGACTGTGCCATATATATGCCATACAAACCTGTCAACTAGCCTGGATTTCTCGTAATTCAAACTACAGGTGTAACAGTGTAACACCTCCGAATGATTTTTGAGGAAAGCGTGCTTGATTCTCTTTAAGTAATACTGACAAATCATGAGAGTTGTACAAGTGTGTTCTTGCAGATCCATGTATAATAACTTACAATCACATATTTTATGTCAATAACACAGATTAATTGTGGGATTATTTTGATATCATTCATGATTGTATGCACTTCTGTCTACAGTTGTCCATGAGTCTGTTGCTATTTGTCTTGCTTGGTTGAGACCTGTGCTGTCATTACATTCAAATTCAGGCAACTCATTTTGCACATAGGTTCATACGTTCATACGTGTGTTACTAGGCTAATGGCCCTGAGCCTTTACAAGCCTAGCCTAGTACTACCCGACCTTAGTTCCCAGTGCCTCTGTTGAGTAGAGCCCCCAGGTGAATTTTCTGTTTCCCATCCACTCATCAAGATTTCTCTTGAAGAGGGTCAGCGAGGTGCTCTGCTTGACATGTATGGGAAGTCTGTTCCATAGCATGGGCAGTCTCTGGGTTATGAAACTGTCCCTCCAGCATGTTCTGTTAATTGTGGTAATGAGGTTGAGGTCTCTGGAGTGTGTGATGCAGAGGGATTGGGATTCCTTTAGATCTAGTATTTCTAACAGTGTTGGATCAGACATGGCATTATAAGTCAAGCAGAGATCACCTCTAAGTAGGTGATATGAGACAGAGAATAGTTGGAGATTTTTGAGTCTGTCCATATAGGACAAGTGTGTAAGGCCTAGGATCCTTTTTGTGAGGTACTTTTGTGGCCTCTCCAGTTGTTGCAGGTGTCTAGTGAGGTACATACCAAATGGGGCATTGTACTCAATGATTGGCCTAGTGAGGGAAGAGTAGAGGGAGGCAATGACCTCTTTCTTCATGGATGCAAAACCCTTAGTAATGAGATGTGCAACATGGAAGGACTTTCTGACCACAGTGGTAATGTGATGATCAAAAGAGAGGTTGCTGTCAACCTGTGTTCCCAGATCTCTTATAACGCCTTCTGTGTTCAGTGGACTACCATCAATGTGGTAATTCATGGGAACCAGGTTTTTCCCAAAGGGGATGATGACACATTTTTGGCATTGAGCTTAAGGCCATTGTTCTGACACCAGTCCTTGGTCACAGTGAGGCCATTCTGTAGGATGTCGACATAATTTGGGGAGTTAATAATAGCTCCCAACTTGCAATCATCTGTGAACGTTGTCAGCCAGAGTTCCTTTGCGTTGGCCTGGACTTCAGAGAAGTAGATACCAAACAGGAGAGGACCCAGGACTGAACCCTGTAGGACTCCACTCTTGACTAATCGGCAGTCTGACTTGGAGTCAGCTACTTTCACACTGTGGGTTCTATCTGTGAGCCATTTTGCAACCCACTTAGTGGTATAGGGTCAATGCCAAGCTTAGTTAGTTTTTCTATGATTCCAGAGTGGGGAATGGTATCTAAAGCCTTGGCCTGATCAAGATAGGCTTTATGACCCACCTTGCCTTCATCCACAGCTCTGGTGACTGACTCAAAACAGTCGACCAAGTTGAGCAGGCATGATCTACCCTTCATAAAACTAAACTGTGTGGGATCCAGAGTTTGGAGATTCCCTATATCCTCGTTTATTAGGTCCATGATGATGTGTTCCATAGCTTTGCATATCAGACTCATCAGGCTAATGGGGCGATAGTTCCCAGGGTCTGTAGTCACTCCTTCTTTATGAAGAGGGATGACTGTAACATGCACCATTCGGCAGGGACAAAGCCTGAGGTGAGGCTGTGATTGAACAGGGCACACAGGTGAGGTGCTAGTTCACTCTGTAGTTCATGTAGAACACAACCTGGGATATTGTCAGGTCCCACAGAAGCTGTATTCTTGGCCTTGGACAGTGCTGTTTTAACTTGTGCAGCAGTAAGACTGGGTGCCTGGCAATCTACTGTATTGTGATTGGTCCTTTAGGGAGGGGTAAAGTTGGCCAGTATACTGGCAATATCTGTTGACGCAGTATACAAGGTACCATTGTGCAGTAACTCAGAGCAAATCTGGGTATTGTCATGGAGATTCTTTACATAACTATAGACATCTTCACTATATGCACTTACCTCCTATTCTATATACCATTCTTGATAAATGTCTTCTCCAGTGATTATGTCAGGATGTTAATAACACAAAAAATCTTCTCCACTGATATGTCACCTTGTGTAACAGTCACATAATATACAATAACTTTGTTATGATATGACAATACCCACACAGGAAGTGTAAACAGCAGGACATACTGTATTATACAGATATGTGATTACTGTTCATGCTATAACTGTCTTGTCTTTGTGGTATATGTACATTGACATGCTCTCGTCATCTGTACATTATCGTGTCTCACCTGTCGTCTTCCTCTGTGTTCATGCCTACAATTCATGTGTGTGGCCCTTTTCAATACGCACATTTCCCTGAATAATTAGTTATAATGTAATATTTTTATCCTTGCTGATCACTATCAACACTTTTATTCAGTATCACTAAAACAGGTCTGCACACTACTCTGAACTGACTACACTATCATATAATATGTTAGAACTTTATACATTGCTTTCTACTAAGCTGTGGTAGTCATTATGTCTTTCTGTGCAATCCTGCAGAACTAGTTTGTGGCAGTTAAACAAGTTTGTGTGTCTGCAGGTGTTTGTGCTGCTTTACACTTTCCTGGCCAGCAAAACTGTTGCAGGCCAATATGTGCAGCATGCATTTGCAATTAGTGTTGCTGCTCATCATGCTAACATGAAAACTCCATGTAGGGTTTGTTAAGCCTATACGGAGTTTACTGAATCACCAGGAATATGTTACCTGCTTATCCTTGTAACATAATGCAGGGTCTTTATTGCCACATGTGCAACTGGTAATTTCCAAAATGTCATTAATACATGCAGTATCATAAAACACATGCCTGATACTGACACTCTCCCTTTTCATACTGGAGAAACAGATATGCTCATTCACATGTCATTAATTTACTGATAATCACCTTAAGCATTCTACAGGTTGATGTCTGTGAAATAACCAAAGTGTGTCCCCTATTTGTCTCTGGAATATCCCTTTAGCTAGAATTGTAAGAGCTACACAACCTTGGTGGCCACTGGTATAAGAAAGTCACACATGCTTCAAGATCCACTGAGTTGGTCATACAGCTCACCCAATGCCAGTATGATGCCTTGCCCAGTTGGACACACTCCTAGAGCTGTTTGAATATGATCTGATGGGATGTAATTTTATATCTCTATCATTTACGGCTATGCCTCCTGCTACAATGACACACTATAGGGTGGTCAGCAGTGACACTAATATAAAGCAATTGCTGCTATTGTGGCAGTCCTGCCCTTCTCGGCATTATTGCCATATGAAACTCTAAAAGCTTCACTGTGCATTTTTCCTTTATATCCAAATCTAACTAAGTATGCATATTTGAAGCAGATGACCATGAATCAAGTTAATTTCAGAGCACCTTATTTGTATTCCATCACTTACTCATTAAGTCATGTTTCTGCATTTTCATGCCATTTGCTTGTCCATTTGGTTGCTCCTTTTTCCATGCATTCTTGCTCATTTATTAATATATACTGTGAAATAAATAAATAAATAAATAAAGCAATGAATGAAGGTAAAACGGTACACACCATATAACTCAAGCTGATCAAAGCTTTTGACACAATTCCCTACTCAGAATAGTAAAAAAGCTAAATATATTGGGAATAAACTCCTTTGTCCCCCACTGAACTACCACCTGTCTCACAGATAGAATACAGGAAATCAAAATAGGGGAAGTTACCTCCACAAACAGACCTGTCACAATTGTAGTTCCACTGGGTTCTGTGCTGGAATCTCTTCTTTTTCGTATCTATTTTATTAAAGTAAAAGCCAATACCCCAGGGCTCTGGCTGACTAATTTTACATATAACTGCAAGCTAAGAGCAGTCATTTGGGGATTATCCATCCTGCCAGAGGATTTTTATGTACATAACAGCCACAAGAGAACCATAGAAAATAAATAACAACCACAGGCAACAGTACCAAAGATTTATCGCCAAAACTTTAGCGCCTTCAAGAAGGCTGTGAGAACTGAGGCGCTAAAGTTTTGGCAATAAATCCTTGGTACTGATGCCTGTGGTTGTTATTTATTGATTTTTATTTACATGCCTGATATTAATGATGACTGCAAATATTTGTTTACTAAATATTAATGTTATTAATAATTGTCAATTGACTCTGTCATCCTTTTGGAATACTTGCTACTGTAATCTTTGTCTACTGCATTGTATTAAGTGTTTTGAAGCTTTTCTCCCCGGGGATCCACTGAAAAAGGGCAATCTCAATCCAGTCGGACTTTTCCCAGTCAACAAATGTAAAAAAAAAAAATAATTAAAAAAATTATCCCAAAATCATGGACTAAAACTAAATGCTATAAAATGCATTGTTGTATCTTTTGTGAAGTCATCTGTCCCAGGGAACTATCACACTGACAATAAGTGCTTAATTGTTGACCCAGTTGTTTAGGATTTGGGAACTTGTGTGGACAGTGACTTAATTTTTGACCAACATGTGTCCATTGTAAGAAAGTGCTTTTAATATTGCATAGCTTATAAACAAAGGGATTGTGTCTAGATCAAGGAATGCCATTGTCCCCCTCTACACAGCCCTCATTAAGCCAACCACCGAGTGTAATGCCCCATTTAGCATATATCTGTCCAGATACATGCAACAACTGGAACATTCAAAAAGATACCGTACCTTACTAAAAGAAAATAAGACCTAAACAGCATGTCCTACATGGTCCAACTGAAATCACTGTCACTATAATTGGCATCCTATAGACTGCTAAGAGGTGGCCTGTGTCTGGCATGCAATGTATCCTCTGAGTCAATACTGATGGATCTACTGCAGAGCCACAAGTCAAATGACATCAGAAATAATCAGTCTAGGGGTCTAAACCTCTTTTGCAACATATCTCACGGAGGATACTGCTGCTCTGGAACAGACTCCCCATTCACTTAAAACAAAGTTCATCCCTGTCCATATTCAATAACAACTTGGATCTATGGCTGGGAAACAGAAAATTTAACCCAAGACTGTCTCCTGTCTAAATAATGGACTGAAACAGCTCCTAAATACTTTAGCCCATGCATGGGTCCCCTCACATCATATGTGGTATGTTCCCAGTTATTTTTATTAGGGATAATATATAATTATTGACCATAGGATGGGTATGACCAACCTATAACCAAATGGGACAGGATAATTTGAGCACAAAAAGGGAACATGGTTAAGCTTAAAATGCCCTGTTAGGGCAGCTAGACTAGTACTTACCTAGGAACCTATATATAAATAACTAAGTAACTAAATACATACATACACACATACATACATACATATATACGTACATAAAAATCAGATCTGCCTAGTTACATATATACATATATAATAAAAATTAGATCTGGCTAGTCATGTTGGAACAGAGCACAAAGCTTGTGGAGGATGACTCCTTCTATAACTCTACCAGTAGTACTGGGCTTATAGCCGAGTTATGTGACAGTGAGTTTAACTACCTATACCACCTAGCAGTAATGTGGAGAGGGAGGCAATGAAATGCATGGTTTCCAGAAAAAGCAACATAGCTCCAGAATCCTGATGGCAGAATGCCAGTCTGACAGGTATGATATAAATGGCTGGAACTAGATAACCGAATCTCATAAAGACCACACAATGCTCTCATCATGTAAGATGCATTCTCTACCTGCAAACCATGTGAAATTGTGCCTGAGCATGGGGTGTCTTCATATGGAAGATCATATTGTTCCATGCCTAAAACACATTACATAGCTTAGGGCACAGAATATAAGCCACATGTAACTGGGACTGAAAGGGACAGAGGATGCCTGCATGAGAGGAGCAAGCCATATCATGGGTGCACTGTCTTACTTAGCCACATCCTCAGCTGAGTGTGTTACGCTGTGTGACAGATGGTGGATTATACCATGGTTCTTGAAAATTAGTGTGATAGCATCAACAGATCCAAACATGATGAATTTTCATATTGCAAAGCATGGATATATGTTGACATTCTCTTGTCACAACTGAAATATGTTTTGAAATGGGTGGTGTTTCTCTTATGTAGAATTCTCTGCAAAGTACCTGCACATGATACAGTGAATGCATGATGGTACATTATGTGGCATGTCTGTGGCTTGGCTGGATGGAAATGCATCCAGTGGATGCTAACACTATGGGTTTCAGCTTGTGTAAATAGAATGATGTTGCTGCTCAAATGGAAGAAATTGCATTCTAAACTACACAGTGTAGAAAGGAGTGCAGAAAGTGATTAATTTTATATATTAACCTATAACAGGTAGCAGGCTGGCAGAGGTAGCTGACTCTATTTCACCAGGTGAGCAGCCACATAAAACAAGTGGAAAGCTCTTAAAGGATGCACTAGTTCATGTGAAGAAAGATGCACCAGTGAGAGTTAAAGGTGATTGTGGAAAAAGTGGGAAAGAAGCAAAGAAAATGGATGGCAGCAATACATTGCTGGAGAAGAGCAGAATAGATCCTGTTGTGAATGTGTGTAACTGGCAGGTGTGGAGAATGTGTGTAACTGGCAGGTGTGGAGTAGTAAAATAGAAAGCAAAAGTCAAGGGAAAGTCTTTGGGATGAGATGACAGTGCTATGAAAAACTGAGTGAGAGAAGCAGAATAAGGCACCGGTATATTATGAATAAAGATGGAAGTGGGAAAGGAGCAGAATAGAGTAGATGCGTATTATGAATTAAGTTGGAAGCAAGGGCAGCTATGGGAAAACCACCCCGAGGCATGATAACAGTGATGCTATAAACAAGACTGATGGAATGTTCTAGTTTGTTCTTCATGTTTTTTTTTTTTCTTTCTTTTTTTACAATTGCCTGATAAAGTCCAGTTATGGAAGGGTGCCATGTTTGATAATAACTGCTGGCTCTGCTTGTGAAAGATTGACAATTAACTTTAATGAGTTGCTTAATTGGTGAAAAACAGTGTGAAGATGAACTAAGTGGGTAGAGATGATGAAGTAAGACAGGCGAGGTATATTTTAGTTGTTAAAGTCTTTCATATGGGGATCTGACCGCTATTTTTTCACATATGATGAAGGAACTGTAAACTTTGATATGGGACTGTCTTTGTTTTTTTAGAATGTGAGGCAGTTGCCTAAATCTACAGCAACAAATAAATAAAACTCTTTGGAGGGATAGTTTCCTAACTCATTGTATCCACAGCCTGTGGAATGAGTTGCAACTACTGGTCATGCAAAGCACTACTTTTGTTACGTTTAAAACAAGCATTAATGATTTGATAGGTAGAAGCAAATCCAAACCAAAGTTATCATATACTGCTCTGCTCAATTTTGGAGGTGAGCTCTATGAAGTAAATGAGAATGGTGGGAAAAACTTGTGTGTGTGTCTATGGCTAGGAATCTTATGACAACAATTATCACTTGTTTAGTATCGGTTCTGCATTCCAATGCTCCCAAGCTCCTATTATAAACGACACTATTGATGTGCAACAAAGTTTTTGCCTGCAAGTAAAATTGAAAGTTTTGACAATTTATGTCGTTGTCTAATTTAGTTTTACTATTAAAGTGCATGAGTGCGCTAATACTTAATTCAGCAAGATAAACCTGGCAGAATGTACACATATTTATCACGTGTTTTATAAACATAATATATATTTAAGTTTCATTGAAAATGTATGTTTTAAATTAACTTAATTTGGGGTTAAGGAGAAAAAGTTCTGGTGAAATGTTTTGAATAACTTTAACCTTTATTTCAACCTTATTTCTTTGTGTGTGGATTTAGTTACGGAACATATGAACTGAGGATGCAAAAATGCAGTCAAGGGCATCTAGAAAGTTTGAGGTATATTTTGATTTTATTGTTATATAAAGATAATCTGCACATGTTTTCAACAAAATTTGAGTTTGTCTATGATTTTGAAGTTACATTAGGATTTTTATACAGACTAGTGGGTGGCTTATGAGGGCCAGGTGAAAGCTTCATGAAGAATTACCTGGTAGTATGGTCTTCTAATAGGTTAATACTATGGGTTTGTGTCAATTTATTCAAGCAAGTTTCACTGAAGGTTAATAAACCAAAATAATTTTGCCAAAACCTCCTTTAACGATCGTTGAACTTTTTTTGTTCTTTTTTTTTTTTGCAGGTGGGCAAGTCCCCCTGCACCCACACCCCCTGGAATTATATATACCAACGCTGAGTTCACTCAACAGTGGAGAAAAAGGCAATCTCTACTTTCATTGAAAGTGGTTTTAGAAAACCGTATTCTGTTTCTTTGTATTCGCTGAAATCGCCTTCAATAGACTGACATCCTCCTTAATAACACTTTGTATGACACAAGGGATGGGGTGTCTTGGGGATCATTTTGGTTGGCAGACATCATAGACAAGGGTGGATGTTAAGGGAAGGTGGAGGGAGCAGAATTACTAATTAGAATAAGATAAGTGGCAAAGGAGGCATGAGTGAGCAAAGTTGTTTTTTTTTTTCAAAAATGAAAAACAATGGAAGAGGAAAAGGTTGGTGTGACTAGAAGTGTTTTACTAGGACCTAGTGAGCTGGGTGAGTAATGGGGCTAGTAGTATCTTGGGGTCAATATTGTGCAGTTCATGCACATTAGAGAGAGACAACTAGTTCAGATGCACCAATGGGGCAACACTTTTTATATCCAGGACTGGATGAAAGGGCTTTATGGGGTTGAAGTGGTCTACTGAGAGATATCACTGAGGAAGAAAAGAGAAAGGGGGCCTTGGATTTTAATGTGAGACATGGGGTCTTAATCCACATAAAAGGAGACATAAGGGAAATGAGCAGGAAAATAGTTATGTATTAATGCTGTAGGAGACCATGTTTTAACAAATGGAGATGTGAAAGTTAAAGGAAAGAAATGTAGTATTAGGATGTGATTGGAACAAATACAGTAAAAAGTAGAATAATTATTACGGTTTAAACCTACTATACTTTCCATTCATCATCTCTGATTTCAGATCCTTTTTTTTTTTTAAATTTCTCATTGTTCAGGTCTCTTCTGGTGCCACCACATAGTGGAGGTGACCCTCCATGTGATTCCCTCATTAGATGGATCATCCTTCATCTCTCTCCTGCAAGAAACTCTTCAGGCTATCTGGCTGTGCACCAGCCACATAGCTAGGAAAATATGTGACAGTGGGGTGAATGTATTGGTAATCCTGAATGTCCTTTGAGTGCATTAACTAATGCTTCTAGGGGCTGATTGATGCAGAGCAAGTCACATCTTTGTGTTAGGATTGGCTCAAAAGCAACTAATGCAAGTAAAACCACTGGTTTACTTCTACTTTCACAGCCAGAAATGCCAATCAAAGCACATTTCTGTGCATTTCCAAAAATCTCCTTCATCTCTAGAGTAGGACCCCTACTCTATATTCCTCATTCCCATCCCACCCACTACCAGGCTCTCTAACATCTGAGCTACTCACTGAACAAAGTTCATCTGTGTCAAAGTCAGGGCTTTATCTTGTAAGCCACTTCACTGGTCTGGTGGGTTGGTAATGGTTTGTTATATGATTTTGAAGGAAAGTGGACATTAAGATCAGTATATGGCCTGAATAGGGATGAACTAGAGGTGTTTCACACATTTCCATTGATTAGAGGTTATAGTGGGGTAGATAAGGCTGAGTACAACAACAATTTTAATCTGATGATGGAATAAGTATTAGGTATAATTTGGGATTTGAAAATATAAAAATAACATGAAGAAGGTTTTAATAGAAGAGTTTGTGGTTAGAAGGGATGAAGGGCATATGCAAATTAGGTTTCTCAGGTGAGAGATGGATTACATTTTCGATGGATTCAGTGCTGCAGGCAAATAAGTTAGATAAAATCTTAGAGTGAGATTGGTAGATGGCATAGTTGAGTCTGAATAGGGGAAAGGTGCCTCAGTCATAATATATATATTATATGCAGAATGAGAGTTGTGAGTGGAGGAAAGTGGAAGATCAGATAGAGCCATAATCCATGGCATTAAATGTTCAGACCAAAGGGGGTACCTCAAAGGATGGTGGTTGACACTGACATTCTGGAGAAAATGTGGGCAAAAGTGGAGATAATGCAGGGAAGTGGTAAGATGTGGTAATGGTGGTTTGAAGATGAAGAGTGGTGATTTTGAGCAGGTATAAAATGAAGAAGAATAAGGTTAAAATTAAAGGCTTGGTAAAAAATGAATGTGACATATGTGAAACAGACGGGAGTGGGATCTGATATCACATCCCAAAGATGGGAAGGAGGTGGCCAAGGAGTTAATAGATGATGAAATGAGGGGAACGTGGATGTGGAACTTAATCAGAGGTGGGCTGACTAGTGGTTTCAGGGGCATTTAGGAGCCAACTATTTGTCACGAGTACTAAAGGAATAGCATAGTTGAAATATTGGTAGATGTTGAAGGAAAGAGTAGAATATGAGTAAAAATGGCAAAATAGAAGTTTTGCAACTGGAAAAACCATGCAATCATTTTAGGAAGGTAGGAGGGAAGTGTGCGGGATACTGGATTATTTTGATGGAGGAAGTGCCTTATAGTGAAGAGGAGGGGATGCTAGATGAAGAAGTCACAAATGGAAAAATGGAAGGTGGCAGCATGTCTGAAGAGGGAAAATGCAAGCAAGCAGGATGGGTTTTACCTGGACTTTCATAACTTAATAAAGAGAAGTAGCAGAATCACTGAAAGAGATCTTTGAGGGGTCCTCATGGGGTATAAATTACTTGAATGTGCAGGGAATGTGATGAAATGATTTTACCAAAGTGTAGAAAGGCTGAGAAGATGCAAGGAGTTGTAAGTCTATCTCCATAATTAGTGGGGCTCCAAATAGTTATGCTAAGCTGTTACTAGAAGGCTAAAGATAATTTAGATAAATACATTTAACATTGGGGCAAGTATGACCTTTAAAAGGAAGGTCTTTAGTGAACAACTGCAGGTGACCTTTGTGCTGTGTGATGAAGAAAGGGGAGGAGGGATCTGAGGCATTTCTGACTATGGAATGCATCTGAATTAGGTAGGGATTTGACTCAAGTAAGGATTTATATAGAGTTCCTTGAGACAAGAAATTTGAGGAGGTGTGGTTTAGTATGATGGCAGAGATGTATGGAAGCATAATGATGTAGTAAGTTATTTTGAAATAAGTAAAACAGGGCAAGGTAAGGATGTCTACGCTCACAGAGTCTAATTATGTTTCTTTCTGAGGTGTCAGCAAGATGGATTAGGGCAGCTCTTCTGTAACTTGAAGTTAGAGTAAGACAAGTACATTTCTGTAGTTTGTGAATAATTGTCTTTGGCTCATTTAGAGATTAATTCTAGGCATACGTGTGCCCTGAATACTGTAAGATACAGTTTGTAGCTGTGTTAAAGAAATGAGAGCTGGAGGGAATCATTTACTTGTATGAAGGACAGAGAAATGTTATCTAGGACTGTAGCTATACGTAACACAAATGAAAACTCTTACTTGGCTAATAATAGAATTGTCACAAGTGCAGCAGGGTAACTGCTGAGAAGGTATAGTAAATCTAATCTTACAGTGTGAATAGGCCATGCTCATTCCTATGATGTTGCTGCTCCAGGTAGTCTGTTGGGGATGTCTGCTATGCCTGGCCCAGGAGAAGGTACTACAAAGAAACTACAGGCAAAATGTGATTAGTTTGGTGCAGAAAGACAGACCTTAAATATTCAGATAAAAGACAATGTAGCTGAAGTTGCACTGAGAGCCCCCCCCCCCGAATTTATATATAGCAACTCCAAGATCACCACACCTCAGAGAAGAGGGAATATTTCATGAAATGGCATCTCAAACTCAATATATACTAGTCAGATCTTTTGGACATTCAGATTACCCATTTTCAGAATCACTCTAGCGGGTCCCGGCATTTCAAGTGGTTACCTTGAAGTCAAGTATAAGCAGCTGGAGGCATTCATAACTGAAATTAGTCTACGATGAGGTAAACTAAATGACACTGTAAGCAGGATAATTACCTCTTTGGTAAAAAACTCACTTGGAAGAAAATGAAATGGGCAGTTTCAAATGTCAGACTGACTTCCCTGAAAACAGATATTGGTGCTGGAACAAATGCCTATATAGTATTCTAAGACAGTCTTGAAGACTAAGGCAAAATGTTCATTCATGGAGCAGGTGATGCAAATCATAAATGGCCCACATGTGGCTGATGTAAACATTGACCAAACTTACTGTTTGGGAAAGAAATGATGAGAGAACCACTCATGGCCTATATGGAAAGGAATGAACAATTACTATGCACTGAAGGAAACTAGAAAGCTAAAAAGTAAAAAATAAGTAAAAAAGTAAAAAATGCACCAAGATAACACACAGCAAACGTTTAATCACAGCAAAGTACAAAGTGGTAAGCGCTTTCACAACCAAAGTTGCTTCATCAGACGCCACAGTAAAAAATGCACAGGTTTAAATAGAGATTCTAAAATGCCAATTAATCAATAAAAATCACACAATGATTAAGTAGCAGTGAAAAACAATTAAGCCTCATGCTCAAACTAAAAAAAAAGCATTGCTTAAAAACATTGCTTAAAAACATTGTACAAGAAGGAATCAAATACTATACATGGGAAAGCACTTAAAAAACTTATAAAATCATTATAAAACATGGGAAAATACTAGGCAGGAAAAAGTTAAATAGAATACTTGGAAACTAATAGTTAAATACATTAGACTAATTTTGAAAGAACTTAATTAATCTTAATGCTTGAGATGTCTAGCCTTTAAAAAAGGGACCAAGGAAGTAGTAGCATTCAAACCAGGATACTTTTCAGCATTAAGTTTCAAAATCCACTTCTGTTCATGTCCCTCTGTGATATTCTCAATGTCACCACCTCTGGGGTTTCTATGAATATGTTGTAGAACAAAGAACTTAAAGGAATGAGAACGGCCATTGGACATAACATGACTGGCTAGAGCATTTGATGGTTTATTATTACTAATATCTCTTAGGTGGTCTAGAATATGATCTTTAAGCATTCTATTTGTTTTTCCTACACAAAAGCAGGACATTGTACACAAAAACAGTAATAGACCACATCTGTAGATCTGCAATCAGTGTATTGATTAGTGTACAAATAAAATTTCCTAGTAGAATGTATATATTTATTTTTGCTATATATAAATTGACAAGCACTGCAATTCCTGCATGGAAAAGTACCATGCCGATTGGATCTAATAATAGTTCTAGATAATTCACCATGACATAGATGTTGTTTAAGGGATTTATTATTTCTAAAACTAAAAATAGGAGAATGTCCGACCTTGTCTACCAGTCCAGGCACTTCTTGTAGCAAATACCAATACCTTTGGACTATATCTAAGTATTGACTGATGTTACTGGAAAACTGAAACACCACTCTAAAATCATTACTAGTTCTGTTAGTATATCTTATATTGTCAACAGCATCACCAGCATTAAAATAAGGTTTACATCTAGTGCTTCTCAGCTTCCAGGCATTAGAGATAGTCTGTTCAATGTCTGCAATCGAGTATCCCCTATGTAAAAATTCTGTTTTTAAATTAGATAGGGCAACTACTGCATCTTCATCTCTGCTATGCAGTCGCAGTGTTCTAAAACCTGACCCTTGAGCACGTTCCTAGGAATGTGTCTAGGGTGCATACTAGATTTGTACAAAAAGAGTATTTTTTCTAGTGGGTTTAAAATAAATATTACTGCAAAGACTATTTAAAACAGATTTACTAATCTGCACATCAAGAAAACTGATGTCAGTGTTGGAACTATGGTAAGTGAACCTTAAAAAATCAGTAGTTGAATGCAAATATTCCACAAACTGTGCCAAATCAATACCAGAGCCTCTCCACAGCATAAACACGTCATCTACAAAGCGGACGTACCAAAGTATTTGTCCAAAGAATGGATTATTGTTTGACAACACATTTTGCTCTTCCCAGCTGACCAAAGCCAAGTTGTAGCTATTTGCACATGTAGTGCCCATGGCCACGCCAACTTTCTGCAAAAAGAATTGCTCCTGGAACATAACAATGTTGTTCTCTAGGATAATCTCTAAGAGACTACAAATCAACTGTATCTTAGTGTTGGTGAAACATTTATTCACATAAAGAAAATCCCTAACGCTGTCAACACCCCAGGTGTTAGGTATACTAGTGAATAAGGATTCAATGTCTAATGTAACAAGAACAAAATTCTCATTAACATCAACACTTTCCATTCTATCATAAAGCCTTTGTAAAAACATCTTTGTATCCTTCAATATTGTATGGCAGTTTGCCAACAAACCATGCAAACATCCCTCTACATAAATAGAGAGAGGTTCAGTACACCACCCAGTGCCTGAAACAATTCCACGAGGCTTAAGAATTCTGAATATGCCCACCTATGGTGATACATATCCAGTCCTGCTACGTAAATGGCAAGCATTAAATTTACAATTTAGTTCTCAATATACAGAACTTTTAATAGACTTTTTTTCACCTATTGAAGCTGACTTAAAAGCACAGATTATTGATCTTGAAACAAAAATCACTGACAATTTTTCTTGTGATATTACATTCAACAAAATGAGTCAACTACAGGATAATATAGTTGCTTATGAGAAGAAACTGCAGTCTATTAAGTTATCTAAACTTAATAGAGATAAAACCGACTTTGCAAGAAACAATGTCTTTTCTTGGCCGAAAGAAGTTAAAACTACATCTATTCAAAGTAATGGTCCCTTTAATGCAAATACTGCATCGCAGGGAAACACGACTGGCTCCTCTGGTCCTGTTTCCGGTTCTATGAATGATCGGGGAGTTATGGCGCCCGTATCTACAAATGCTACAGAAGTGGAACCAGGTTTGCAAATTCCTGTTACTGCTACTTCGGCAGTTCCTACTACTACAGACGATCGGGGAGTTGTGGTGCCCGTATCTATGAACGCTATGCAAGCAGAACCAGGTATGCAACCTTCTTTTACTGCTTTTAGCAGTTTGGAGACTTCCTTTACCACTGACAAGTTTATTAATGATGTGCGTCCCACTTACACATCAGCAGTAATGCCTTCAACTTCAAATGTATCTGTAGTAAATAATACTCAAGGGCAAGAACTAAACAAGGAAATGAGTGTTTTTTTAGACAAGACAAAGAAGGGGGACTACTCTTTGAGAACAGCCCTGCCATACAGAGCTCGGTCGAAGAGCTTTACACACAACGGCAAGACATTCAAGAGCCAGCACATGGATGTGATAGCTCATCAATCCAAAAAGAGACGCATGTAGTCTCAGACTTAGTTATAAATATTTCTTCTTTTGTGTTAAATAGTGAACAACTTAGTGTTCTTAATAAAGGTTTATCCTTTATTCCTGCAAGGAGGGCCGACCCAGCAGAAATGTTGAAGGACTTAAGACTACTTGGCAGAAGTCTTTCCCTGAAGTGTTTGTTTCCTACAGATACTACTGCAGGTAATAAAGGGCATAATATATACAGAAAACCTAGTACCTTTGTTCCAGCTTTACCAACAGGTATTCAACGATTCATAGATGTATGTGAAATTGCTTTTAGAGAATTAAACAACTTAACTGATACTAGTATGTCATTTTATAACTTGACAGTAGATGAACACAGAGCCCTGCAAGAATTACAAAATATACATTCAATAGTTATTAAGCAGGCAGATAAAGAAGGTGGTATAGTGTTAATGGACAAGGATTTATATGTCACACAAATGGAGAAACTTTTACTTGATACGCATACATATCAATGCATTTCCAAGCCTACTGTTAACGCTATTATAGATAAAGTTTCTTTTTTAATTTTTGATTTACTAATCACAAATTTAATAGATGATTCACTTTTTAAGTATTTTAATGTGTATAAACCACTTGTTCCCAGGGTATATGGCCTACCAAAAATACACAAAAAATTGTTATCTCCACCCATGCATCCTATTGTTTCAGGCACTGGGTGGTGTACTGATCCTCTCTCTATTTATGTAGAGGGATGTTTGCATGGTTTGTTGGCAAACTGCCATACAAAATTGAAGGATACAAAGATGTTTTTACAAAGGCTTTATGATAGAATGGAGAGTGTTGATGTTAATGAGAATTTTGTCCTTGTTACATTAGACATTGAATCCTTATTCACTAGTATACCTAACACCTGGGGTGTTGACAGCGTTAGGGATTTTCTTTATGTGAATAAGTGTTTCACCAACACTAAGATACAGTTGATTTGTAGTCTCTTAGAGATTATCCTAGAGAACAACATTGTTATGTTCCAGGAGCAATTCTTTTTGCAGAAAGTTGGCGTGGCCATGGGCACTGCATGTGCAAATAGCTACGCCAACTTGGCTTTGGTCAGCTGGGAAGAGCAAAATGTGTTGTCAAACAATAATCCATTCTTTGGACAAATACTTTGGTACATCCATTTGTAGATGACGTGTTTATGCTGTGGAGAGGCTCTGGTATTGATTTGGCACAGTTTGTGGAATATTTGCATTCAACTACTGATTTTTTAAGGTTCACTTACCATAGTTCCAACACTGACATCAGTTTCCTTGATGTGCAGATTAGTAAATCTGTTTTAAATAGTCTTTGCAGTAATATTTATTTTAAACCCACTAGAAAAAATACTCTTTTGTACAAATCTAGTATGCACCCTAGACACGTTCCTAGGAACGTGCTCAAGGGTCAGGTTTTTAGAACACTGCGACTGCATAGCAGAGATGAAGATGCAGTAGTTGCCCTATCTAATTTAAAATAGAATTTTTACATAGGGGATACTCGCTTGCAGACATTGAACAGACTATCTCTAATGCCTGGAAGCTGAGAAGCACTAGATGTAAACCTTATTTTAATGCTGGTGATGCTGTTGACAATATAAGATATACTAACAGAACTAGTAATGATTTTAGAGTGGTGTTTCAGTTTTCCAGTAACATCAATCAATACTTAGATGTAGTCAAAAGGCATTGGTATTTGCTACAAGAAGTGCCTGGACTGGTAGACAAGGTCGGACATTCTCCTATTTTTAGTTTTAGAAATAATAAATCCCTTAAACAACATCTATGTCATGGTGAATTATCTAGAACTATTATTAGATCCAATCGGCATGGTACTTTTCCATGCAGGAATTGCAGTGCTTGTCAATTTATATATAGCAAAAATAAATATGTACATCCTACTAGGACATTTTCTTTGTACACTAATCAATACACTGATTGCAGATCTACAGATGTGGTCTATTACTGTTTTTGTGTACAATGTCCTGCTTTTTATGTAGGAAAAACAAATAGAATGCTTAAAGATCGTATTCTAGACCACCTAAGAGATATTAGCAATAATAAACTATCAAATGCTCTAGCCAATCATGTTATGTCCAATGGCCATTCTCATTCCTTTAAGTTCTTTGTTCTACAACATATTCATAGAAACCCCAGAGGTGGTGACATTGAGAATATCACAGAGGGACATGAACAGAAGTGGATTTTGAAACTTAATGCTGAAAAGTATCCTGGTTTGAATGCTACTACTTCCTTGGTCCCTTTTTTAAAGGCTAGACATCTCAAGCATTGAGATTAACTAAGTTCTTTCAAAATTAGTCTAATGTATTTAACTATTAGTTTCCAAGTATTCTATTTAACTTTTTCCTGCCTAGTATTTTCCCATGTTTTATAATGATTTTATAAGTTTTTTAAGTGCTTTCCCATGTATAGTATTTGATTCCTTCTTGTACAATGTTTTTAAGCAATGTTTTTAAGCAATGCTTTTTTTTTAGTTTGAGCATGAGGCTTAATTGTTTTTCACTGCTACTTAATCATTGTGTGATTTTTATTGATTAATTGGCATTTTAGAATCTCTATTTAAACCTGTGCATTTTTTACTGTGGCGTCTGATGAAGCAACTTTGGTTGTGAAAGCGCTTACCACTTTGTACTTTGCTGTGATTAAACGTTTGCTGTGTGTTATCTCGGTGCATTTTTTACTTTTTACCTTTCATTTGTATTTATTTATGCACCAAGGTTTTACCCAACACAGTTTCTTTGGTTTTCTGAAACTAGAAAGCTGCTTACTGATGACAGAGTGATTACCTGATTTTTCTGCTGCACTGCTGTGGTGGAACAAAATTTGTTACTGCCTCTGAGATGAGTTCAGGCAGAAGGACATCCTTTTTGTCTTTAAGCCTTCTGTTTCCTGCTGTCCTTATTTTAAGTGAAGAAGTCGCGATATTAGGGAGGCTTAACCCGAACAGTCACATACCTCTATCAGTCAGTGGGTGGAGGTGCCCACAATAGGGAAACTATTCTAAACACTCCCAAACAGCTGGAGCTGCAGTAGAAAAAAATATAACAGCAAATAAGGTGCTGTAGCCATTGAAGGGTTCTACAAGTAAGAACGAATTAACAATGTGTGTCCAAGATGGCAGACCATCCAACCAACCAACCAAACAGATTACCTGTCAGAAAGAATAAAAATGGAAGCATCTGGCCAGCTCAGAACATCATCTTATTGATAGCTATGGCCAAATAGAGATTATTGTATAGAATCATGAGAGCATCAAGAAGTCCACAGTGAAGTGGAGTCAGAAATTATTTCCCCAAATTGTAGCTCAGACCTGCAGCAATGAAGATAGTATCACAACAGCGGTACCCAACAATGTACAAAAAGGCTGGTGATGGATAAGGGAATAGAGGAGAAGCCACAGCAGTGACACTGGCAGACATAAATGAAAGGAAGGTTGTTACAATGTCTAGTCAAACAAAAGCAGCAGGAGTGAGTACAGTGGAGACAAAGAAGAATTTGAATGCATCAAGGATCAGAAAATGCCAAGTATGTTGCGCAGGGACACAGATTTAACTGGTTCAGATGAGAATGCTAGTATTAATAGCAGTGAAAAGACAAGGGACGCAGCTGAGACATCAGAGCTTTCTGTGTCATGTGAAAAGCCTTAATTCACGTAGGTGTTTATTCTTCATCACCTGTAGAGACCCAGGAATCATATAGTATTGCTGATGATTAATCAGAGTGAATACAAATATTTCAGCTTTAGATATTCAGTTATAGTCAACCAGAAAGGTAAAGAAACAGATAAAATAATTTTAAATTTGTGATAACCTTTTAAATGCATGAAGGTATACTGTGAAGGGGGGGGTGGTAGTCATAGATCATAGCAGGTCTCAGTGTTATACTGCATTATTCGTCTAAGAGGAAGGTTGTAGGGAGATGTCCAAAGTACCTGAAATGTCGAAGGGGGGGATACAAAATGCTGTCTACTTATTTTTCAAACACAATAAGCTAAGAGGGTACAGGTTCAAGGGTTGCCACATATGAAAGACTGTTATCCTGTCTGATTTAAAGTATGTTTAGGGAAATTACTAAATGGAAGGAGTATTGATAGCATGGGAATTGAAGACAGATACCAGTATCAAAAATGCATTATCAGAAACCAGTGTAAAACAAAAAAAAAAAAGAAAAGAAAAAAATTAAACCCATTTGCAGATAGCTTATCAAGGGAAATGACTGATTTTTTAAATGTCAGTGTGGAATGAATAGGATGACGGCTTGCACCTGTCACCCCTGGGCTTTTGGATATTGGCAAAGGCTCTTGCTACCCCCATAGTGCCTTTTTTAGGCAAGGCTCAAAAGACAAACTCACCTCCATAGGTATCACAAGGGATAAGAAACTAAGAGTAATGCTACTCAACGCCACAAGTCTAAACCTCAAGATGCACACACTCGAAACTCTCCTTAGCATGGAGAACATCAATATCTGTGCAGTAACAGAAACCTGGTTCAGGGCTCCCGAGAGCACCCCAGCACTGCCAGGTTATACCTCATACCATGCTTTTCGGCCCCAAAACTTGGACCGAACCACAAAAGGAGGGGGAGTATCGATATTCATCAAAGATACCCACACCTCCAGGTTGGTGGCAAAGCACGAAGCATCAGAGACTATCCATGTGCAACTAACAGTGGGTAAAACTGCCTTCCAGTTTATAGCCTGCTACAGACCACCCTCCCAAACCCAGGAACCCCACTCGGCCTTCCTGAGAACACTGGAAAATATGAAGGTCTCTCCAAACACCATTATATTGGGCGACTTCAACTACCCAAACATAGACTGGGAGCATTACTCTAGCTCCAACACCCTAGCCCAAAGGTTCCTAGAATTTATAAACTCAAATGCTATGGAACAGCTTGTTACCACTCCCACAAGAGGGGAAAACATACTGGACCTGATCATCTCCAACATGGGGACGCTATGCTCCAGACCAGAAGTGTATCCCTCACTGGTAAGATCAGACCATAAACTAATCTCACTGGATATTCACATCCCGACCCCACCCCCTGCCCAGAAAACCACAGTGAAAAACTTCTCTAAAGCAAATTTCACACTCCTCAAAACTGAGGTGGAATCCTTCAAAGCCCCCGGGCCTGTGGAAAATATGGCCCAGACCGCAGAATCCTTTATAAACGCATTCTATGAACACCTTCAGGAATGCATGGATCATGCGATCCCAAATAAAACAAAGACCCAATCCTCCAAAGGCAGACGTCCTGTCTGGTGGACCCCAGCCATAAACAAACTATACAATAGAAGGAGGAAGCTACTAAATGATAGAGCAAAATCCCAAAAATGGAAGGAATCACTGATCAGTATTAGCAAAAAACTACGGGTACACATAAAATTGTCTAAGGCCAGCTTCGAGAGAAAAATTGCACAGGCCACTAAGGATAATCACAAGGCTTTCTTTAGTTATGTTAGGAACCTGGGTGGTAATTCCCAGATATGCTCAGAATTAGTCCAAAATGACAAAAAATACACCAAACCCACAGACATTGCCAACATCCTAGCTGACAGGTTCAGTGCAAACTTCTCCCCCCCCCTCCCCACCAAAAGGGCAATTATCTATCCCAGCAGAGTGCTGCCCCCCTGACATCTCAGATGCTCAGGTAAGAGCCGCCCTCTCCAAAGCAAAAAACACAGCATCAATGGGACCAGATGGTGTCCCGGGCTGTGTCCTACATGAACTCCAAGAAGAGCTAAACCCAAACATAAAACTACTGTTCAATCTCAGCCTTACTACAGGATATGTACCCAAAGAGTGGCGTACAGCAACAGTGGTCCCTCTCCATAAAGGTGGAGCTTCAACGGATCCTGGAAACTATCGCCCCATAAGCCTGACTAGCTTGGTCTGCAAAGCTATGGAAAGGATCATCATGGACCTCATAAATAAAGATATTGGGGACCTACAAACACTGGATATTCACATCCCGACCCCACCCCCTGCCCAGAAAACCACAGTGAAAAACTTCTCTAAAGCAAATTTCACACTCCTCAAAACTGAGGTGGTAGTCAGGAACAAACACTTGCAGACTTTGGATCCAACCCAGTGTGGCTTTGTCAAAGGCAGATCATGCCTTTTAAACTTGGTTGACTTTTTCGAGACAGTCACCAGGGCCATTGATGAGGGAAAGGCAGTCCATACAGCCTACCTCGACCTGGCAAAGGCCTTCGACACAATACCCCACTCAGGTATCATCGAAAAACTCATCAGCTTGAATGTAAACCCATACATCACAAGATGGATTGCAAACTGGCTAAGTGATAGAACCCACAGGGTCAGAGTTGCTGGAGCCATGTCAGACTCAAAGCCTGTCACAAGTGGTGTCCCACAGGGCTCAGTCCTGGGTACACTCCTGTTCGGCATCTACTTTTCTGAAGTACAGGCAAACAGAGGAGGGTTATGGCTGACAAAGTTTGCAGATGACTGCAAACTGGGCGCCATAGTCGAAAACACATCTGACACAGATATCCTTCAGAAGGGCCTCACAGAAACGGATAACTGGTGCCAGAGCCATGGCCTAAAGTTAAACGCCAAGAAATGCATAGTCATACCCTTCGGGAAAAACAAGGTTACCCCTAGCTACCATATAAGTGGCAATCCACTGAGCACAGAAGAAGTCATCAGGGATCTGGGGACCCAGGTTGACTGTAGCCTTTCTTTTGACACTCATGTTGCTAAAGTAGTTAGAAAAACCTTCTACATTGCCCACCTGATCATGAAGGGATTCACATCTAGATCAAGGGAGGTCATCGTCCCCCTGTACTCATCACTCATTAGACCTATGATTGAGTACAATGCCCCATTCGGAATGTATCTGACCCGACACCTGCAGCAGCTGGAAAGGCCACAAAAGTTCCTCACCAAAAGGATAAAGGGTCTCAAAAATATGTCTTATGCTGCCCGACTGAAAGAACTCCAGCTCTATTCAGTCTCATACCACTTGCTCAGAGGTGACCTGTGCCTGACATATAAGGCCATGTCAAACCCAGATTTGATGAATATGCTTCACCTCAAAAAATCCAGATCCCTCAGAACCACAAGGGCGGGAGACTTAAATCTTGACACGGTTATTAATAGAACGTGCTGGAGGGACAGATTCATCGCCCAGAGACTCCCTATGCTGTGGAACAAAATCCCGGTGCATGTGAGGCAGAGCACCTCGCTGGCCTTGTTCAAGAGGAATCTTGACCAATGGATGGGAGATCGCAGATATACCCCAGGGATTACTTCAGTGTCACTGCTTGACAGAGGTACAGCAAAATAATAGGCATAGTTTTATTCAAACTAAGGGGGTGGCGAAAGCCACATAACTATGGGCTAGGCTTATAAATGCCCTTGGGCAGATAGCCTAATATGAACCTATGAACCTATGAACCTATGGATCCTACCCGGTTCGGCTTTGTTAAGGGCAGATCCTGCTTCTTAAACCTGGTTGATTTCTTTGAAACAGTCACTAAGGCCATTGATGAGGGGAAGGTGGTCCACACAGCCTACCTGGACCTTGCAAAAGCCTTCGATACAATACCCCACTCAGGCATTATAGATAAGCTCACCAGCTTAAATATAAACCCCTATGTCACTTGATGGATTGCAAACTGGCTCAAGGACAGAACCCACATGGTTAGAATTGCTGGAGCCATGTCAGACTCCAAACCAGTTACAAGTGGTGTCCCACAAGGCTCAGTCCTGGGACCTCTCTTGTTCGGTATATATTTCTCGGAGGTACAGGCCAACACAGAAGGACTGTGGCTGACCAAGTTCGCAGATGACTGCAAACTGGGCTCCATAATAGACTCTCCAGCCGACACAAGCATCCTCCAAAAGGGCCTCATAGAAACAGACAACTGGTGCCAGAGCCATGGCCTCAAGCTAAATGCCAAAAAGTGTATAGTCATCCCCTTTGGCAAAAACAAAGTGCCCACAAATTACCACATAGGTGGTAATCCATTAAGTACAGAAGAAGTAATTAGGGACCTGGGGCCCAAGTTGATAGCAATCTCTCATTTGACAACCACGTGGCCAAAGTAGTTAGAAAAACATTTTATATAGCCCACCTAATCATGAAGGGATTCACATCTAGATCAGGGGAGGTCATTGTGCCTCTTTACTCATCCCTCATCAGGCCCATAATTGAGTACAATGCCCCTTTTGGGATGTACCTTACCAGACACCTGCAGCAACTGGAAAGACCCCAAAAGTACCTCACCAAGAGGATCAAAGGACTCAAACAGATGCCATATGCTGCCCGGTTAAAGAAACTCCAGCTCTACTCAGTGGCATATCGCCTGTTCAGAGGCGATCTGTGCCTGACGTATAAAGTCATGTCCAACCCGGAATTAATGGACATGCTGCACCTCAGAAAATCCAAATCCCATCGAGCTACGCGCTCGAGAGACTTGAACCTCAGCACTGAAATAAATAGGACATGCTGGAGGGACAGATTCATAACCCATAAAATCCCAGTCCAGGTTAGGCAGAGTCCCTCATTGACTCTCTTCAAGAGAAATCTTGATGAGTGGATGGGAGATCGTAGGTTTACCCCGGGTATCACTTCTGTGTCACTGTTAGACAGAGGCACAGTAAACTAACCTTGAAAAATGGCATAGCAAAATAAATTTAAAATGGATGGCGAAAGCCAAACACATTCTGGCTAGGCTTATTAATGCCCTAGGGCAGATAGCCTAGTATGAACCTATGAACCTATGAACCTATGAGTGGCTTATTTATCCCCAGGTATGGGAGTGTTTGAAAAGCTATTGAAGGAGAAAATTAGAAGGGAAGATACATGAGATGAGAAAGAGTGGTAAAGGAGATTGCCTTGTATATATTCAGGTATGCTGCAATGGGAAAAGTTTTTTTTATTTTGAGCTGCCCCAATAACTCTTGTTCACTATGGTCACTTCTGACTTCAGGTCATCTAGCAGTGCTATTAATTTGTTCATGCACTGGGACCACCACTGTCAGGACATGCCCCAACATAACTTATCATTGGACAGATCCCATCCCGCCAGATGGAATGTGCTTCTCAGCTGTGCCAGCATTGATGTCTTGTGTCTGGAGAATGGAGCAGATAGAAGGACGATTGTCATACTGCAATCAGTGCTTTAGAGACATAGCATGTAGAAAACCTATCCCAAAAATGTTTTGGATAATGCACTCTTCATGTGGCTAAGCAGTCCAACATTGTGAGTGAAATGCTCTTGTTTCATGATTATGTTCAGTTCACACTGTCATCCTATTTCCCACATTCTGGTCTTGTAGATGCCCATCTCTGAACTCCTGGTCTTCAATAGGAGAAAACACTGGCATATCTACTATCTTGCACATCTTCTTTACCAGATGACATCCTGGGCTGTGTACTACATGAACTACAATATGAACTGGCACCTCACCTAAGTGTCATGTTTAATCATAGCCTCACCTCAGGTTTCATGCCCACTGAGTGGTGCAGAGCTACGGTTATCCCACACCACAAGGGGGGATCAAGTTTGGATACCAGAAACTACCATCCCATCAGTCTGATGAGCCTTATCTGCAAGGCCATGGAGCGTATTATCATGGAAGTTATAAACAAAGACATTGGCAACCTTCAAACACTGGACCCCATCCAGTTTGGGTTCATGAAGGGCTGATCTTGTCTCCTGAACCTGACTGACTTCTTTGAATCAGTCTCCAGAGCCATGGACAAGGGTAAGGTGGTCCACACAGCCTATCTAGACCTCACCAAGGCCTTTGACACCATGCTCCACTCAGGAATCATAGATAAATTTACTAAGCTGGGCATTAATCCGTACATCACCCAATGGGTTGCCAACTGGCTTACTGACAGAACACACACTGTAAAAGTAGCCGACTCCAAATCCAGCTCCAGACAAGTGACAAGTGGAGAACCTCAGGGTTCAGTCCTAGGACGACTCTTGTTTGGCATCTACTTCTCTGAAGTACAGGCCAACACTAAGGGACTCTGGCTAACAAAGTCCGCAGATGACTGCAAACTGGGAGCCATTATTGAATCCCCAAATGATGTGGATATTCTACAAAAGGGCCTTACAGAAACAGATGCTTGGTTCCAGAGCCATGGGCTGAAGCTCAATGCCATGAAATGTATAGTTATCCCCCTTGGGAAAAAAACATGTACCCATGAATTACCACATAGGTGGCAGTACACGAAACACTGAAAGTGTGATAAGAGACTTAGGGACACAGGTGGATTTATTGAGGTGCCAAAACTTTGGGATGAGGTGGTGAATGGTTGGGAGGCTAACAGATGTGTAATTTGAAGTGGAGTGAGAATAACATGGCCAGAATGGAAAGCAATATGTAGGGTGGATGGTAATAATGTGTTGGGCAAATTTTAGCATAATTCAGGAGTAGAAGAATGCAGAGGTGAGAATTTCAAACCTTAGAGTACAGAACAGTAGATGATTAAGGCAGGTGTTAGAAGGGATGAAAGGTAGATTGTACAATGCCAATGCCAATGACCTGGGACAAATGGTGAAGAATAGTCGATATGGGAAATGGAGGATGTAAGAGTAGTTAGTGTAGGCAAAACTTACATGAATGAAAGCAAAGGAGCATATCTCTCAACTGCCTCTGATTTTGCATCGTATTTCTTTCCCTGACCCTCATAAATTCTTTGATATTCTGGTAAATCGCTAGAACTTACAGTCAATCAATAACACCAGATATTTACATGTTAATGTTTCTTTTTCTTCAGAAGGTACATGTTGAAGAAAAAACTTTTATTCTGTTAACTTTTTAAGTGAATTAGAATAATACTTAAAATTGTCCTTAGTTTTAGACCTCTGCCCCACCCTCCCCTCACCTTATTTTTGACTTTCCCTCAATTCTTGAGGAAAGAAATTAAGAAGGTATGCAAAGCAGTGATGGAATACATATGTATATAAAGCAGACACAATACAAATGTTCAGTGTTTCTTGAAAAATCTAGTGCAAGCCATAGCAAAATACTATTAAACAATTTCAGTAAAAACAATAAAGTGAAAAAAACTGGAATAACAATAATGTCTTCTTACAGACAAAAGCTGGCATATGTTCAGACATTCTGCTGTGGGAATGATGATAGAATCCTCACACACCAAAACTAATCCCCAACATGAAATCAAAAGTAGAGTCCAGATTTATTAACAGCTACACTAAGTGTAGTTATAGTATTAGTGGTGTGCATACCATCAACTTGTTAGTGTGCTATTTGGTATTCATTAAATGCCTTTACATGATTTGTGGAGCCACCAAAAACTGGTAAATGATTCAATATATTAATGAAAGCATAAAAAGCTTAAGTACATGCTAATTAACAAATCCAGTATGTGGAGCTATTTAGGAAGCTATAACGCAATCATGTACACTCAGTGTAGGCTTTGCCCTTTTCATCAAAACTCTTTGGAATACAGCAGAATTATACTTAAAAATAAAAAGGAGGTTAGGGGTTGCTGCGGCTGTTATTATGCTCTATGTGTAACAGGCTTTGAATTAGGGTGCTGCAAGAAGAAAGGGATTTGACCTCATTTGACTTATCATGGACTGCATGACACAGAAACTAATGATAGATATAGGGTGGACAGGGAAATACTGGAGGAAATATACAACTTTTGCCACCCCCAACTCAGGCACCAGAGAAATTGTGGAGAACTCAGCCCAATTGAAAAAAGGTATGTTTAGCATTAAGTATACTAGCTACTGTTTTTTTTTTTCTCAGAGAACCACGGGTGATATATTAACGGTATCAATGGTATCAGCCTCTAAAATAGTAATTCAGTGTTTAAATGCGATGTTACTACATAAGTTCATAGGTAGGTACTAGGACATTGGCCCTAGGGCCTATATAAGTCTAGCCAAAAAGGTACTTGGCTTTTGCCACCCAAGAAAATGATTTTCCTGTGCCTCTGTTGAGCAGAGCCACAGAAGTGATCCCCAAGGATGAATTTCCTATTTCCTATCCAATATAAGTTCATAGGTAGGTATTAGGCTATTGCTTGGTAAAGGATCACATCTGTTTCATACACAGCCCATGGGAAACAGTAAAAATAATACAGGAATTCTATGCAACAGCGCACTTCCTTAAACTGTTGGGGGCCACAGACTGCACACACACAATAATAAAAGTCCCACCTTGGGAACAGGGAAGGAAATACATCAACAGAAAAGGTTTCCACCTATGAGAAATCCACACAACCCCACTGAGCAAGGATACAGCAAGGCCCATGCTCAAATAGGAACAGCATAGAACATGTGTTTGGTTTGCTTAAATCAAGTTTCCATTGTCTAGACATGTCAGGAAGTGCACTGCAGTATGACCCAGGCACCTCTGCCACAATACTTACAGTCTGTGCATATTAAACATTATAATTTTCAGGAAACAGCCTCAGCAAGGACAGCAAGGACCAGGACCACAGTTTCAAGGACCACAGGCAGGGACAGCAGCAGCAGTTGCAATAGGTATGGATGAGGAGTCTGAGGCAGAATCACCAGCTGCATATGGTGCTGGGAGATGGAGGCGTATATGCAGTATGCCCCTGCTCTAGCTAAGAGGCAAAGGATAGCATACACAATCACTACATAACTCAATGTTTAAGATACCATGCACATACAGACAGGAAAATTGATGCCTGCCAGCCTCCACATGTTTTAATGACAATACTAATTGAAATACAATGAGTTTCATCAATTATAGAAGAAATCATTCACAAATGAGTAGGAACAAGAAAACAACAACTTTTCTTCTGCAATACATATTGACAAGTGCAAGCATGTTAATAAACAAACATTAGCTATCCACTTTGTGCATCAGACATATATGCATCTCTAAGTCACAAAGACATATGCAAAGGGCAGGGCACAGTCATCATTATTTGCACATGTTGGGGTAAGAGGAAAGGCTGACACCAAAGAAGTGAGTGTGTGCGAGTAAGAGATGTATGTATCTTCCATAGTGTTCAGGACCAGTAACAACAGTATAGCACTCAGCAATACTGTTTAGATAGTTTGCATGTGTATGAAGTGGTATGGGCAAGTACATTTTTTTCAATGTACATGTTTCTCTGCATGAGCACAATCAAGAACTAGCACTACATCCTACCATCTCAGACAGGAGTGAGCATTGCATAGTAGAGAAGTCAGTTCAGTATCATCCCTGACCACTAAAAACACCTCTGCCAGAAGTTGCACTGCTACATACAAGGCCCTGGCTAGAAGTTTGAATGCTACCTGAATGTAAGCAATATCTGCTAGATGAGCTCTCCTCATAACTACATCCAGGACCATGACCCCGTGGTATACCATGTTTGGGAATGGACATCACACTCACTAAGTGGACGTAGTGTTTATGGGATTGGAATCTTGCATGTCCTCATCTGCTAACACAGGAAAATGTAGCAGCTCTCTGGCCATGTGGATGTCCACTCTCCCACAACAGATGTTTTATCACAGACACTGCCAGATCCAGTGTGTTATTTATCCTGTCCAAGGTGTTGCCCATATGGTTAAGTGAGTTATGCATGTCAGAATGCATGACAGTTAGTAGTCACATTACCTCTTACAAGGCCCAGCTTGAATGTGCCTATGCCTCCACTATGGCCTTACACATACATTTGTATGCATCTAACACTCACCTAATGACACACAAGTATCAGGAGGAGGATGGCTAGCAGGCTTCTTTTGTGCACCCTACCAACCCTCCACTTTGGCACCATTCCCTCATGATGGCTATGGGGAGAAGCAACCAGTTCTGCAACATGAGTAACCACACAATCCTGATAAAATGTATCGCCCTCAACCTGCCTGCGATGCAATTGCACTGGCCCAGTAATCAAGGAGCCTCAATCCTCACCACTAACACCAGTAAGGAACGTTCACATCAGGAGGATAACAAGTGCACACACAGTAAAGTACAATGTCACTTAAGAACACACAGAGATCACAGTCAGTCTGGGGTTGGTTTCTCCCTTTCTCTCCAGATCCCCAATAAAACTCCCCACTGGCACAGCTATAGGGCTCAGATCTCTGCTGAGTGGTCAAGCCAAAAACTCCAGCACCACCTCGTCCAACCAGTGCCTCATGTCGTGCCCAAGTAGATCACACACACACACACACACACACACACACACACACACACACACACACACACACACACACACACACACACACACACACACTTTGAGATATGATTTATATACAAACACACATACACTCCTCGGGAAGGCTGGCACAGGTTCACTACCTATGCCCCCTTCTGACAGACTATAAGAAATAAATCACTGTCACCAACCACTACTTATCAGCTACTAATAAGGCCCTTCCCAAAGGGTGACCAATTCTACTGTGTAATGTTACTGTTATCCAAACAGTAAATGTGACCCAGGGCTAAGGCTATTGGAGTGGCTTGTACAGTATCACCAAATACATGCAAATACTTTAAGAGCTTAAATTATCTCTACACAAAACCAGCCACAGTTAAAAGGTTTAAATATATTTAATAATAAATAATAAAAGCACAAGACAATACTCCTTAATTCAACACAGTGACAATAGAGAATTCAGACATCACAGGAAATACTTTAAAACAAAATTGTAGGAAAATCTGACATAAACATAGAAAACATCTACACTAATCTTACTGTATTTATATCTATTCCTAAGAGAAATCACTGTTCTAAATAACTTACTTGCAGAGCAAGGCACAGTGCTGGTGAGTTGTTAACAGGTCTGAAGGCAAACACAAAATGCACTCTCTTTCTCTTGAGATAGTTCCTAAATTAATAATACACATTACTGCTGAGTCATTTCAGATTACATAATTCTTGTAACCTCTGATGAAGTTTCCCAGGCTCACAGAATTTAAAATTTAACATTTCTTTGTGATTTGCAATTGCTAGGAAGTCAGAGCAATAAAAGATACTTTGCACTTTAAACCTAGTAATTATCTCTGTCTTAAGGCAATAGAAAAAAGCCCCTAGCACAGACATCCTGTCTCCTAGCTTGAGATCACACACTGTCATACAATTCTTTACTCATCAGCTTTCTTCAAACAGGATGCACTGTGGTTACATTTCTGAAGCTCAACACATAACAGTTTCCGTACATTTGTCAAATAAGCCTGTGGATCATGATAATATTTACAAATGACATAGAATTATTTACAACATTCTATCTTGCTGGGCTGCCAGCCTTTCAGTTTATCACCCCCCCCCCCGGGAACTCAAGCTAGTTTTTTCAAGAAATGTTGCTTGAGAGGGGTGAGTCTATCTGGGTATACCTACCCAATTCCCCATCTTGAGAGCCTATCTGTGTTGGCATTGCTATTCCAACTGAGGTGCTGCACTGACATATCATATGCTTGCAACCCTAGCCTCCACCTTAGTAACTTGGCATTTTGCTGACTGACACGATGTAACCATGTTAGTGGATTGTGATTGGTAACTACAGTGAATTTTCTCCCATACAGATAAGGCTGGAGTTTCTGCAGTGCCCACACTATGGCTAGACATTCCTTTTCTATGGATGCATAGCATTCCTCCCTGGGTTGGAGCCTACAACTGAGATAAACCACTGGGTGCTCTTCTCTCTCTGAAGAAATCTGGCTAAGTACAGCCCCCAGCCCATAATTTGAAGCATCCACCTGCACAACAAATTCTTTGCTGTAATCTGGACTGGCTAACACAGGGGGGTTATCTCAAGGCTTCTTTAAGCTTCTGGAATGCCTGCCCACATGCTGTGGTCCACACTACCTTATCTGGCCTGTTTTTCTTGTCAGGTCTGTGAAGGGAACAGCTATGGTACTATAATTGGGGACAAACTTTCAGTAGTACCCTGCTGCCCCTAAGAATGCCCTCATCTGCTTTTTGGTAACAGGTGCGGGCCATGCCTGAATGGCTCCCACTTTGACAGGTTCTGGCCTGATCTTACCACTTCCCACTCTATGTCCCCAGTAGGAGACCTCTGCCATACCCACCCAAACACAAAATGCACTCTCTTTCTCTTGAGATAGTTCCTAAATTAATAATACACATTACTGCTGAGTCATTTCAGATTACATCATTCTTGTAACCTCTGATGAAGTTTCCCAGGCTCACAGAATTTAAAATTTTACATTTTTTTGTGATTTGCAATTGCTAGGAAGTCAGAGCAATAAAAGATACTTTGCACTTTAAACCTAGTAATTATCTCTGTCTTAAGGCAATAGAAAAAAGCCCCTAGCACAGACATCCTGTCTCCTAGCTTGAGATCACACACTGTCATACAATTCTTTACTCATCAGCTTTCTTCAAACAGGATGCACTGTGGTTACATTTCTGAAGCTCAACACATAACAGTTTCCGTACATTTGTCAAATAAGCCTGTGGATCATGATAATATTTACAAATGACATAGAATTATTTACAACATTCTATCTTGCTGGGCTGCCAGCCTTTCAGTTTATCACCCCCCCCCCCGGGAACTCAAGCTAGTTTTTTCAAGAAATGTTGCTTGAGAGGGGTGAGTCTATCTGGGTATACCTACCCAATTCCCCATCTTGAGAGCCTATCTGTGTTGGCATTGCTATTCCAACTGAGGTGCTGCACTGACATATCATATGCTTGCAACCCTAGCCTCCACCTTAGTAACTTGGCATTTTGCTGACTGACACGATGTAACCATGTTAGTGGATTGTGATTGGTAACTACAGTGAATTTTCTCCCATACAGATAAGGCTGAAGTTTCTGCAGTGCCCACACTATGGCTAGACATTCCTTTTCTATGGATGCATAGCATTCCTCCCTGGGTTGGAGCCTACAACTGAGATAAACCACTGGGTGCTCTTCTCTCTCTGAAGAAATCTGGCTAAGTACAGCCCCCAGCCCATAATTTGAAGCATCCACCTGCACAACAAATTCTTTGCTGTAATCTGGACTGGCTAACACAGGGGGGTTATCTCAAGGCTTCTTTAAGCTTCTGGAATGCCTGCCCACATGCTGTGGTCCACACTACCTTATCTGGCCTGTTTTTCTTGTCAGGTCTGTGAAGGGAGCAGCTATGGTACTATAATTGGGGACAAACTTTCAGTAGTACCCTGCTGCCCCTAAGAATGCCCTCAACTGCTTTTTGGTAACAGGTGCGGGCCATGCCTGAATGGCTCCCACTTTGACAGGTTCTGGCCTGATCTTACCACTTCCCACTCTATGTCCCCAGTAGGAGACCTCTGCCATACCCACCTGACAATCAGTTTAATGGTCAACCCTGCCCTCTGTAGTCTGCCCAGCACCTCCCTGACATGCTGAAGGTGCTCTTGCCAGGAATGGCTGTAGATGGCAATATCATCTAGGTAAGCGAGGGCAAACCCTGCTGCTCCTGCCAGGATATGATCTACCAGCCTCTGGAAAGTTGCTGGGGCATTTTTCATTCCAAAGAGCATCTTCGTTAACTCATACAAGCCAAAATGAGTCACAAAAACTGACCTTTCTCTAGCACTGAGAATCAAGTGCACCTGCAGGTAACCCTTTGTAAGATCAGTGGTGGTAAGATACATAGCCCCACACAGCTGCTCTAGGGCTTCATCTCTCCTAGGCATGGGGTAAGCATTTGACTCTGTGTGACTCTTTAATTTCCTGTAGTCCACACAGAACCTGGTGCTACCATCCTTCTTTGGCACCAGCATCACTTTGGAGGCCCAGGGATTGTTGGACTCTTGAATTATCCCTAGTTCCAACATTTCCTGTATCTCCTTCCTTAAAGTCTGTTTGACTCTCTCAGGCACCCTATAAGGGGCCTGTCTAATAGACCTGTGTGGTCCTGTATCCACCTGGTGCTGCAACAGCTGGGTGCACCCTGGTTTCCCAGTGAACATGTACCCAAACTCCTGTAACACTGCTCATATTTCATGAACCTGAGAAGGAAGATAGCTGCTGGGACATTTATACCAATTCCACTGATGTGTCAGTCCGAGCCTCACTGAGGAGGTCTGTCACCAGATCTCCCTCAGAGTCCTCCTGCAAATCCACTGGAATTACTCAGCACAAGGGCCTCCTTATCATGGTAAGGTTTCATCATGTTTACATGGTACAATTTGTGCACCTGCTTCCTGTCTAGCAGTTCCACCATGTAGTTAACATCACTGACCTTCCTTACCACCTTGTAGGGTCCCTCCCAGGATTCCTGCAGCTTGTTGTGTCTGACAGGAATGAGAACCATTACCTGCTGCCCTACAGCATACTCTCTAGCTCAAGCATTCCTGTCATACTATACCTTTTTTTGCTGTTGGGCCTCTGCCAGGTTCATCTGGGCCAAGCCCATTAATTCCCTGAGCCTTGTCCTGAGGTTTATTACATATGCCACAACAGACTCCTGGTGAGATTCACACTCACCCTCACACTCATCTGAAATTAAAGAGGCCCCCTCACCCTAGACCCATAGAACAATTCAAAGGGTGAAAAATCTGTGGATTCCTGGGGAACCTCTCTGTAAGCAAACAACAGATGGGGCAAATATCTGTCCCAATCCCTCTTAAACTGGTCTGCAAATGTCCGTAGCAAGGACTTGAATGTGGAGTTTAACCACTCAACAAGACCATTAGTCTGTGGACAGTAGAGGGTGGTCTTTAAGTGTTTCACCCCACAGTACTTCCACAGACAAGCCAGCAGGTCTGACATGAAACTGGCACCTCTGTCAGTCAGTATTTCTTTTGGGAAACCTACCCTGCTGAAAATCTCTAACAAAGCATTTGCCACCTTTTCTGCCTCAATAGGGGACAAAACCACTGCGTCATGGTATCTTGTAGCATAATCTACTACCACTAGGATATACATTTTCCCTGTGGAACTTGGGGTACTAAGAGGCCTAACAACATCCATAGCTACCCTCTAAAATGGGTCCCCAATCACAGGCAAAGGCATGAAAGGAGTTTTCACCTTGTCTCCTGCCTTGCCTACCTTTTGGCATACTCACAGGTCCTGCAGTACCCTGTTACATCTTTGGAAATCCCAGGCCATTAAAAAGTTCTTCATAATATGTCTCTTTGTACATTTCATGCCCATATGACCTGCAAAGGGAATATCATTGGCTATGGCTGGAAATTCCAGATGGTAGGCTCTAGGCACTACCAACTGCTGTATTTTCTCACCCTCTAGCCCTCCCTCAGGGGTCCACTCTCTATACAGTAATCCTTTGTTTCAGTATATAGATTCTCCCTTCACTTGAGAATCAGCTGCCTCACTAGCTACCTGCTTCAGGCTTGTAATGTAGGGTCTGAGAGCTGAGCCTGTCTCAACTCTCTCTTTGTATCCTTTTCCAGCTCCCCTTCCACAGGAAGTCTGGTGAATTTTGACAGCGGTGCCTCACTGTCAGCCTGGGTCCTTGTACTCACCATTACCTTTGCAGTCACTCTGCCCAATGGAACATCAGTACCAACAAGCAGCTGTGGCTCACCTTCAATCTCACTGCTACATGGTAGCTCCCTCCCTGAAGAAACTACCTCATCAATTCTGTCTGCAAGTATGCAGTCTGACTGGGTCTCCCACAGGCTACCAGACCCACATGCTTCTCTCAAATCCTGACTGTGTGTAACTGCATTAACACACATTACTGCCTTATTAAAATACTTCCCTATCAGGACATCTGCAGGATGGTAGTTTGGTAACCGTGTTTTCTAAAGACAACCTACTGTTAACATTTTGTCATTCCCACTTACTGGCTCCCTCACTTTTTGTTCCCCACCTTACCTCTATGGACACCTATATGCCACATGGCCCCACTGGTTGCATTTAAAACATTCAACCCAAAGTCCTGGACATATAACTGTACTAGTGGCTTCCCCTGCTACTGGCAGACTCTATTGGGGCAGTTTGGGTTGCCCACCATGGGTTACCTTAGACCCATGAGCAGCACTGGGTGTCCCTTTCCTGTGTAGGGATGATCTGCTTGCTAGGTATAGGTTTTCCTTCTTCCCCAACTTGTCTATAATAAGGCATTGTCTATCAGCTAACCAAATCCTGATGTCCTCAGGCACTGTGCTTAGGGCTTGTTCCCTCACCAAAAGGTCTGCCAGCCCTTCAGAAGTGGTGACTTGACAACCACTTGCCTACCTATGAAAATAACTGCTTAGTTCAGCAACATATTCACACTCACTTTCATTTGCCTTGTGTCTATGCTCACTAAACTTTTTTCTATAAGTTTTAGGTGTTAGCTTAAAAAATTCTAGCAAACGATTCTTTACAACATTATAGTTTAAAAAAATTAACATCAGAGAGTTTGGAAAGAGCATTTACAGCTTTACCATGGAGTAAGTGGCCACGAACCGTAACCAGATGCTGTTTACATACCCTCTCAAAGATATGAATGAAACTATCAAAATTATCCCTCTCTGTAAACTGTGAAAAAAAAATGCTGACCTTTGTTGCTTCTGGGGTTTGTTTGCTCACTTACCCATTACCTCCATGACTCTGGCAAAAAGTCAGCATCTCCTTTTCAGGTTACCTTTATATCTTCTTTTCCTCAGCTTCTATTTCCAAATGACTGGCCTCCAACTCAAGTCTCTTTAGCTCCAGATGGATTTTTAAGTACTCTGCAGAAAGGTTGAGCTGTCCATTCTCTGAGTGTTGTACATCTCCATGGCCAGTCTGATCATCCTACTGGTTGTTGTTTTCTGATGCAGCTGTGACCAAAGCTGTAACTATGTCTGCTTTAGTCTTGTTTCCATGCACCAGTCCTTTAGCCTGGCACATCTCAGCCAACTGGACCCTTATCAGCTTGCCATACTCCTCTGCTGACATGCTTGCCTGCTCTCCCTGACTAACTAAGCTAACAAAAGAAATACAACAATTGTGATCTGAACTCTGAATGTTCACTGCATAGAAAAACACCTTCAGTGGTCACTGTACCCAAGCTACAGGAATTCACTATCCGCACCACTACAAGCCAATTAATATGTGATGTGGCTAACTCACCACTATCAATTAATATTTGATGTGGATATCTCACCATTGCCAAACAATTAATATGTGATGCCCATGCACTGGCCCAGTAATCAAGTATCCTCAATCCTCACCACTAACATCAATAAAGGATGTGTACATTGGGAGGATAATAAATACACACACAGCAAAGTATGATTTCCTTAAGAGCACACAGAGATCACAGTCAGTCTGGGGCTGATTTCTCCCTTTCTCTCCAGATCCCCAATAAGACTCCCCACTGGCACAGCTATAGGGTTCAGATCATTGCTGTGTGGTCAAGCCAAAACTTCCAGCACCCTCTCTGTCCAACCAGTGCTTAATGTCCCTGCCCAAGTAGCTGACACACACACATTTTGAGATATGATTTATATACAAACACACAGACACTCCTGGGGAAGGCTGGCACAGGTTCAAACACTATGCCCCTTCTGCCCAGACTATAAGGTAGAAATCACTGCCACCAACTACTACTTATCAGCTACTAATAAGGCCCTTCCCAAAAGGAGGACCAGTTCTACTGTGTAATGTTACTTTTATCCAAATAGTAAGTGTGACCAGGGCTAAGGCTATTGGAGTGGCTTGTACAGAATCACCAAATACATGCAAGTACTCTAAGAGCTTAAATTAGCTGTACACAAAAGCAGCTACAGTTAAAAGGTTTAAATATATTTAATGATAAATAATAAAAGCATAAGACAATACTCAGTTCAACACAGTGACAATAGAGAGTTCAGAGATCACAGGAAATACTTTAAATCAACATTTTATGACAGTCTGACATGAGTATATAAAACATCTAAACTAATCTTAATGTATGTCTATCTATCTCTAAGAGAAATGACTGTTCTAAATAACTTATAGAGGAAGGCACAGGGCTGTTGAGTTGTTAACAGGTCTGAAGACAAATACAAAATTTACTTTCTTTCTCTTGAAATAGTTTATAAATTGATAATACACATTACTGCTGAGTCATTTCAAATTACTTCATTCTTGTCACCTGTGCTGAAGTGTCCCAGGCTCACAGAAATTACAATTTACCATTTCTTTGTGATCTACAGCTGCCAGGAAGTCGCAGTAATAAAATACACTTTACATGTGAAACTTAGTAATTATCTCTGTCTTAAGACAATAGAAAGAAGCTTCTAGCCCAGACATCCTGTCTCCTAGCTTGAGATCAGATACAGTCGTAAAATTCTTTACTTATCAGCTTTCTTCCAGCAGGGTGCACTGGGTTACATTTTTGAAGAACGGTACATAACACAGTTTTCTTACATTTGTCAAACAAGCCTGGGGATCATATTAGTATTTACAAATGACATAGAATTATTTACAAAATTCTATCTGGCTGGGCTGGCAGCCTCTCAGTTTATTACACTGCCCTATATCAGAGGTCTCATTGTAATGGGTATACATAGGCATACTGACTATGCCCAAAATATGGGTAAGATACATGGAAGCCACAACTTCAGTCTCAGATTGAACCTCTGCACCCCCAGACTGTGCCTTGTCCATTACCACCATCATCATTAGAAGCTACCGATGTTCTGACATCAGGTGGTAGGAGTTCTACAGTGTCACTCTCAGGATCACCTTTGATAACAAGCAATCAACACAACAAACAGAAAAATAGAGAATAACATTGATCATATATTCCTTATATGGAAGATATTTTAATCTCTAACAGATGCTAAAGGAACACAAATTTTAATCTCATGTAAACCTGAATCTACCATCTATACAGTAATAATGGTAAACAAAAGTGTGCTTACCACATGCAGGTGAGCTGCCAGCCTGTAATCCAGATGTGCCTGTATGTGAGGAAGGGAAAGGAAAAAAGGTGGATAAGTATTACAATGCAAAAGAAACAAGAAAGAGAGAACAATCCCTTTTACATGTGTAGATTAAGAATGTTCTCATACAAAACTGTAATGAATGGTTGGATTCCCCCCAAAACACCCTCCACTCTTTCTTTATGACTGTGTTGTCTGACTCGCAGTTATCACTGGGTCTATATGTATATATGACTCTGTCATCCACATCTCCACCAACATCATGGATTCTATGGGAACCTCTGCTGAGCTATCTGGATCTCTAATAGTGGACAGGAACTCTTCTGTTTCAGTTAGTGGTGGTTCTGTAGCAGGACCACTTCCCATAGCCACCTGCTCCTGGGAAATTGCATCTGCCCTATGGTGGGTAGAGATTAGCATATCACTTGCCCTGTGTCATACCTGGAAGTAAGTTTTTCCATGCCATCTGACAGCACTGATGTCATCGACCACCCACTGCCATATTCTATCTCAGGCAAATCGGTTACCTCTACCATTCCCTAAAAAAAGTTCTTGTTTCTGTTGCACTTTCAATGTGACTTGATGCAATGTCACATTATCAGTACATCTACATAATTTTTCTCTTTGCAAATATATTTATTTTTCTATAGCAATTATGGAAAATAATCTTCAGTGATTGCTCTTCCTACTCTTGTTTGAGTGTTCAAGTTCATACCAGTTCCTGTTGCAAGATAACAAAGTTGATGAATCATCTGAAATGTACCTTTAAAGTATTTGATTCCCATTTTTTTTCTGTATTGTTTGCATGCCATTTGGTATTAGCTCTGTTGACTGGCAGTGGTCAGTAACACTGAATTGCATTTCACTACCCAAGCTAAAAACTAACAAATTTTATTTGGACTGCCATCAATAGCGCAATGATGACTTGCATTGTTGCTCTTTCCTCAGCAGTCTAGACTGTAGTGAGTGAAGAAATCCAAGTTGTCAAACTTCCATTTCTGTATCATATTAATAAATGTGTTAGGGTTCGAAACCTTTTCACAGATCATTTTACTGAGGGAGGTCATACTAAATCTTGACTCTCATTTCGGTGTATGAATATGTTGAAGTGGGGAAACTCAGTTAAGGTCAGTATTAACTAAAAGTGACAGATAAGTTATTTGAAATTATGTCAATATTAATTGTGTGCAGATTGATCAATGAAAGCTTTTCTTCTGTTCCCTGTGCCCTTCTCCATTCCCTTTACATTAGCTAAAATCCTAAAACTGTGAGACATACATGATACCACTGGTGTGGCAAGGAGATGTGAGAAGTCTGAATGTATCAGTGTAATATGGTTTACTATCAATATTATGAAAGTAATTACAAAAATCCATTCAGAACCTCAAATGGAAAGGCTGAATCACCGATTTCACTTGGGTGAAATGTCAAATCTACTGAACGAATTCAGCACATTTGACAACGTCGCCAAACATAAAACGTGATGTCCGCATAAGAGCTCAAGTAAGTATAACTCCTACACTTCACATCACGTCTTTGCAGGAGGACAAGCCCCCCCACACCCCTTGCTAACTATATATTCTACAGTGAGGAAAGGGATGAATGTCCCAATCCACACTGTACCGTGATCTCTAGCCCTTAGATCGACTTCATATCAGCGAATGCACAGTGGAATTTGCTGATATGAATTACCGACGGTTGGCAACACGGCAATCAATCATCTGCCATCTGATATCCCATCTGCAGAGAATCTGCATTCGGGATTTTGATAGTAAACTGTGTCATATTGTAGTTGCTCTGCTTATTGCTAGATATTCACTGTGATTTATTTCAGGTTTCTTCAAGTTGTTATTCCAAAAAAAGTTGTGATTGGCTCTGATAAATACTGCCTTCTGTATTTGTGCTCTGATGGGCAGAACGAAATGAAATTTCATAGCTTGAGAAAAAAAGTGAAACATTTAATTTAGGCTGCCTTATGCAGTACAAAGCAGCCTGGTGGCATTGTGCAGACCGTAGCACTCTGGATAGTACTCGGTGAAGGAAATACACCAGTTAGACAACTTGCTTTGTGACACAAGATGTAAGCGTAGAAAGTTTAGTGAGAAAGGGCAGCTGATGCATGGTTTGAATCCCCTTAACTGATAATTTTATGAATGGTGGTCTGAATACATATTTAATCACACTTTGTGATACCGTTGTGTTGTTTAAAAATCAAATCTTGTCAGTATTGGTAACACAACATGTGAGTTGTTACTTGTCCACTTTCACATTGTCATTAACTACAAGTCCAATAATGTCTTCCACAAAGTACTCTTCTGAGGTTACAATGAGATGTGAGAAGGATGAATTTGTCACTTGAATGCACTTCTTGTTCTAGTCATTGCTACATATACCCATTGTTTGCATTTAAATTACTGTCAACTTTGCCTCTGTCATATATTTTCTTCTAATGCCTTTTCCATTTGCTCTCTACTGAGCAGTGCATAAGCAAGATTTACTGCCTATGGAAAAAAGTGAAACATTTTAGTTTAGGATGTCTTATGTAGAGCAAATATGCCTGGAATTGTTGCACAGCCATCAACACCATGGATAGTACCTACTGCAGACAATCCATCTGACAGATGACCAGTTCTCTGGCACAAGGTATAAATGAAGTGAATTGAGTGAAATAAGGCATGGGAGGGAGTGTTCATATCCTGTGTGGAAATCACATTGTACTCATTCTCAATATCTTAATGTTTTTTTTATTTTTTTTATTTATTTAATCTGCATTTGTTTCTGCTTGTCAGTATGCAAACATGGTTCACTACTCAAGAAAAAAAAGTGAACAATTTAGCTTAGGCTGCTTTATGTAGCACAAACAAACCTGGTAGCATTGTGCAACTGGCAGCACTCTGGTTAGTAGCCAGTGAAGAAAGTACACCTGTCATGTGACTTTGGCACATGGTGTAACTGAAGTTAATTGAAAGAAATAAGGCACATGATGCATTGTTTGAATCCTGTTTAGACATTACATTGCAATTACTCACACTATATATATATATATATATATATATATATAAAAAACTGTGGTGGTGGTGCTGCGGTAGCGTTGTTGCCTCACAGTAAGATGCTGTCCGGTTCGATTCTTAGCTAGAGCGTCTTCTGCGTGGAGACATGTGTGAATGGGTGTACCTTCATTGAAGGTTGTGCGTCAGAGCTGGCAACTTGGCACATACAAATCTACTGCCATTCATTAGTGGACTGGAGTTCTGCTGTGGTGACCCCTAACTAGGAAAAGCTGAAAGACACAACAACAACACTATATATATATATATATATATATATATATATATATATATATATATATATATATATATTATTATTTTAATTTGCATTGTTCTCTGCTTGGCAGTGTAGAAATATGGTTCTCTACCTAAGGAAAAAAGTGACAAATTTAGTTTAGGTTGCCTTACAAACACTCCTGGTAATGGTTTCCTTTCATCAGCACTCTGGACAGTACTGAGTAGAGAAATTCCACCTGTCCCATAGCTGTCTCTGGTAGAAGGTGTAAATGCTGTGAGTTTAGATAAAGAAGACAGCTGATCAATGGTTAAAATCTAGCTAAAAAGATACTTTTACAAGAGTGTAAGACTCCTATTTCTTACAACATTTTGAGAATGACTATATATAGGTTAAGTAATCATGTATGGCAAAGTTCAATGCCATGTTTCACACCTTTACTTCTATGTGATGCATTTAGTGCCAATATATCTGCCAAGGAACCCATATGCTTTCAATTGCACAAATGCATTTGGCAAAGCTGGGCATCTTTGTACACAACCAGCTACCACTGAAATCTGAACTGGGCACCAGTTCAGATAGATTTTATTAGCCTAACTTGTCATTCACTCAATCACTAGCATCTTCAACAGGCATTCCCCAACCTTCATCTCAAGCATGCTAGCCTTCTCCAGTAACTCCTGCTGCTTGCATTAGACAAGGAGAACATTAACTTAACTTAACTTTGTGTGGGTTCAATACCAAGAAGCAGCAGCTACTTTTTATTACCAGATAAGTATTTATAAAATATTAACAGTAATAATACGTCAGGAAGAATCCAGTTATGGTAATTGCAATCATTACATTTGAATGCGTATTTCTTATCTATCATAGGGAAATAAAGGCTACTTTTTGTTATATCATCGGAGTGAGATTTGCTTATTTTATGACGCATTAATACATTTCCATTATATATTGATGTGGCAAAGGTGTACGTTAGAACATTGTTATAATTGCTTATGCATTGCCAAACAAGGTTTATTGAAAAATGCAGTACTTTGACATGCCATGTATTGTATCTAGTTATCTCTTTTCCCAATCCTATTTATCTCTTTATTTGTTTATTTATTTAGTGTTTTACAATTTATTAACATTCTACTGTTTGTATACCTTGCTGCTGAAAAATAAATAACCAGCAGCACAGAGGGATAGACAAACCGTTGTGGCTTGGCTCACCATACCTTCAAAGATATCGGCATAGGTAGGACTTAACAAAATTAACAATTCTGAGTCAATTCCCAAGAATGAGAATAAAATTGATTTCCAACAGGCATGTGTTGTCTAATACAGTCCCCTGTATCACCAAGTTAAAGAAATACTTTATAAAAATTGGAGTATTTTTAAAACCAACTCCGAAGTTTTCCAGGTGGTGGGTGAAAAACCTATATTTTCAATCAAAATAGGACCCAATTTAAAGTCCGTTCTGGAAAGGAGAATTAATATTCAGGGGGGACAGGAGAATGTTAATAGGAGCAGGCCCTGCTGCAGATGCTCCTATTGTTCATATATTCTACAGGACAGCTCTAGTTCCATACACAACGCAAACAAAAATATTGTGTTTTTGAGAAGGGGTAATTGTCTTTCAAGTAAACTGGTATATATTGCTAGGTGTAACACCTGTGCATCATTCTATATTGGAAAAACGGAGAGGTTATTTAAAACCAGGGTACATGAACATCATTATGACATGAAAAACAAGAAGGAAACCAACACTCTATATAAACATAGTATACAATGTACTGATTTCCGTGGTTTTAAATTTGCTATTCTTGTTGTCCATATTGAAACTAGGGGTGGAGACTGGCAAAATGTTCTTAGTAAAAAATAACTACTATGGCAACTAAAACTAACTGCAAACTTCCCTCCAGGCTTAAATGATCATTTAACCATCCTGCCAAAATTAAGAGAAAAGGCAGGACAGGTTTAAATGTCCAAAGATTCTTCTCTATATACATTTTTATATTGATATATTTTTATATTATAAAATACTTTTTGGGGGGGTTGTTTAAGATGCATTTACAATACTGAACTTCTTGACTGAACTTCCTATTTTGGTGAACAAACTGTTTAATAAAAATGTATTAGAACAATGTATTAGTCAAGCTTTTTTAGCTGTGCTTTTAACAAGTTTGTATTTAATATTCATGAGTTGTGTAGGATGTTTATGAATTGGGGATTTTTTGTTAAGTCGTTGGTGGAAGAATGAAACAATTATTGTTGAGTTTATACTATTTAAATCATTATTTTTGAATTTTTAATTGTTCTGATGAAGTAAACTGGCACTGACAAAAGCGCTTAACTATTTGTAATAAAATTTCCTCTGAGGACTCACAACATTAGTGCTCTGTTTTGGTTCTAAAGTGTTTTATTTGAGCACTATTGCACCACATTTTTGGTTATATCAGCATAGGTACCCAGCACGTCTGATTTAGAACCTGTCAGTATTGCCTTAGACTGCATCAGGTAGCTCTCCACAGGCTTCTGGTGAAATGGTACCCTTCAGGAGCAGTATCAGTGGAGTTAGTGATTTTGTCACGCAGCAGGAGCTGATAAGACTGGTGGAAGATATAATGGAGAGGGGCCTCAGTGCATTTATTGGCGGGTTTGAAAAGGTCCTGCATCATTCTACAAAAATGATATCACATCTGGCGCTGACCCAGAGAGCGGTTGTAGAAGACAGTGATGACAGTTCTGAGGGTGAGGATTAGATTCTCGCTATTCTCAAGCTGGATATAGGTGCACTTCCACTGTTCCCTACCCACCCCAATAATTGTTTCCCCTGACCTTTTTTCCCCATCACCATCCCTGTCTGCCTTATATGTCCTGCATTTCTGAACATGCTCCCTAACCTGCCCTACCTGGATGACTCTCTCATTCCTAAGTGCCTTTCCCAATATTCCTCACTCTCCTTTAAAAAAAACAAACAAAAAATAAAAAAATGGGCACATGTCCTACCAAAAATGAAAATAACACCCCATACATAACTCCCAGCTTCACCTATGTGTCATCTTTACACACTTGATTTGGTCCAATTGGCCATACATCATTATGCTGTTGTCGTCACCCATCACAGGTGTGATGACTCTCCAAAGTCATGAAATCATGTGTGTAATTGTACATCCATCTTATGAATAAGTGGATAACTATGGTGCGCTACTTCCACCTTCATGCAAACTTCTGTATTCTTTCCCCATGTCATACACTCTGCTTACTAACCCCATTTTCTCCACTGCCTTATCAACTAAATTTTCACATGTTTAATCTGGTCAAAAAACAGATTCGCACACAACATGTGACCTGAAATGGCCCATGGAAAATCCTTCACTTTATGTCCTCAGCATTTGTGCAGAGGTTGGCATTGCACAGTAATGCTGAATGACAGTAAATTCTGTTTAACTTCTTATTGCAAAAGATGATGATTTCAATTTAATCTGCAGTGGTCTGGTTACTTTCAGACAAACCCGGGCTGTAAGAATGCAGTATAAAGACATTAAAGTGAGTGTTGTGAAACAGTTAATGTAGCATTTCTTAAGCTGCTAAATATAATAAACTAAGAGTTCCAGTGTGACTTGCTGAGATAATTATCCTGTCTGGAGATTGATTTTTTGCATAGTGTCATGGGTTTGATTACAACTGTAAGTCAATGTATTAATTTTTGACATTTCATATTACTTTTAAATATTTTACTTCAAATGTCTGTATTTCTCTCCATATACATTTCATTAACATTCCATTTGAAGCGTGCAGCAAGACATCAGTTGCCAAAAGACTGCAGCAACAACAGGGAAAGTTAGTAATCCAGCCTTATTGTGCTTATGCCTTCATGACTGCAGCACTCCTCTACCCATTACTTTTCCCTATAGCAAACTTGTTATTGTACAGAGCATGCCAGATTAATGCTGATTTAATAAGCAAGACTAACACACAATACAGATCTTGCTACATGTCCCACTAAATACATTATTGTAATTACTATGTGCATCTGCTCTTTTTCTCTTTTCATCCCTTTTGCTCCACTAAGTAATCACTGTGCTTCAATAGTGTTACTTAAATGTTGAGAATTAGTAATTCCTTTGAGGTGTGATTAGATAATGCTCACATGTATATATATTTTTTATTACTTTCAACAGTTCAAATTCAGGCACTAAGTGTTACTGACTGTTTTTATGTACTATTTGATATCTAACTCCTGTTGAATAAACATTGTTATGATCCATCATTATCCTTCTTCTGCCATAATCTACTTTGACCCTGCCTCCATCTCAAGCTGTTAATGTATCTTTTCCTTCTGCATCATTGTTCTTCCACCTCTGTATTTGCACAATGTCTGGCAATTGGCAGCAAATGCAAATAAGGCTAAATGCAAATACACAGCTTGCTTAAAGCAATATCTTGTGAGCTTATTGCCTTTTGATGTATTACGCTGCTGTGCTTCACTCCGCTTTACTTAGCTATGTATATTAAGTCAAATGTAGTTCTCAGCAAGCTGAAGAGTTGGATGTACAGATCATAGTGATCAATAGAATAATGAAGATGAATACATACATTCATGTTTGCTGAAGTCTGTTGTCAAATGTGAACAGTCAGAAGTGGGACTTCCTATATAGTGTACTTAGATAATACTCATGTATAGAGGCTTTTCTTGCAGTGCTCTAAAGGGTCAAGTCTGGATGGGTGAAAACGTGTTTCAGAATGTTTTCTTTGATTCCTGTGACTGTAAATGTTGGCTACACCCTTACTTAGCACAGCATTATCCTGCTGCTGTATGTATGTGCCTGCCACCTGTTATGAAGCCTGTCATGTACTGATCATTGCTTGAAAGTTGGCACAGACCAACATGGAGTACTACTAATTCCCATCATACATCTCAACCATCCAGATTTTCACAGAATGTCCAGATTTTGCCACATATCTTTGGTATGTTCCTCATCAAATTTGTGGTTTTCTGGCAAATCAGTGGGATGATCTGAGGATTGAAGTCACTAAATAATGGTATACATTTCAGTTTCAGTATTAAAATCCTTCAAAATATATATATCAAAACAAACCCTGTTACTCTAGCAACTTTTTAAGTTTATAAAAACAATATTTAAAATACATCCCTTTTTTTAGCCATTGACCCCTCCCCCCCATTTTGTCAGGCTTTGTACAGATTTCTTGCACTAAGAGGTTGAGAGGCATGATTTCCATTATAAATTCAACACTTCCAGATATGATTACTCATGAGCTAATACTTTGTCATCAGCAGTACTATTCAGTTTGGCAGAGCTGTAGTCAAAGAGTATCACAAAAAAAGAAAATCACATAATTATTCTTTTAGGTTGTTCAACATTGGCATGTCTGTATTCATTTTGTCAACAAGTAGCCCTGATTTCAGAATGATGTTGACTCAATTAATTCAGTCATTTAATGTATGTCTGCTCTGTGGTTTTTACACTTGCAACTGTGTTACAAGTGTGGGTAATCTATTCTCACATAATCCATTATTGCAGTTCCACAGTGCACCGTCCTATGTATGACTTGCATTGTTTTTTTTTTTTTTTGTCTTGGCAATGCACATAGTGCAAGTATGAGACAATACAAGAGTGCAATCATCCCGACATGAAGTTTCAAGAAAGTTTGATTAATAATCCACTGGTGTACAACAACAAATGTCTGTGTCATCCCATAATGAAAAACATGTCAGTATCCCTTACAGTAACACACTGTACATAAAGTTAATTTTAGTAAGAAGTATGTAACTAAATGTGACATCACATTTTCCGGTACACACATCTGCATTTGTTGCACAGCCTGTGATGCACATTATTATCTTTTCCAAACACCGGATTCTCAAGAAGTTGAAAGATGCCATTTCATAGTGTTAAAGTCAATCTTCTGCTGTCGTGCGTGTGATTAATACATGTAGGAGGTTCGATGCACAGCATAGGAAGCTTGTGCATGTGTGCCTGTGTGAGTGTGTGTAGCACTTTGTGCTATATCCACTTCTCCTGAAAAAATATATTTAACTCTTCTCAGAGCTCCCTTATCCCACTTTTTACTGAAATAGCTTCTATGAAAATCAATGATGAGGTCATCCTGACAAAAGTGCATTCTCACCCTTAAAAGTTAGATTTGTGAAGAATACATTTGACTCTTCACGCAGCTCCCTTATTCCACTTTTTACTGAAATATCCTCTATGAAAAACAATAATGAGGTCACCCTGACAAAAGTGTGCTCTTTCTATTTAAGAGTCAAACTTCTACTGTGGTGCTTACAACTAATACCGTGCTCTCCAGATTATGTAAATAGAGAGGTAGGAGGTTTAATGCTCAGCATTCACTTTCTTCTTGAATCATCCTGTCTGAATCTCAATGCTGAGGTCAGCCTGATAAAAGTGTAGCCCCTCCTCTTAAAAGTCACACTTCTCCTGTCATACCTGTGTTTCTTACACTATTCTGTAAAATATGTATGTTGATAGGTAGGAGGTTCAAATACAGCACTGCTTGTCTTCTAAAAGTGTGATTGGACTGTAAATGAATTCAGAATAATTTTGCACACATTTGCCGTAGCAACTATCATAAACTCCAAAATGGCGGTGAAAGTCAATTTACCAGACACATTTCCTTGGCAATACATAGTTGATGTCATTGCTTTATATATGCCATATGCTTACCTTGTACTCAGTATTCTCTTGTGGTGCTGGCTGCTGGCAATGTGCTGTATATATGGTGTAACTAGATAGGTGGTTCAACTCCATCCCTGCTTGAAATAGTGTGACTATGATTACTGTTATATACTGCTGGACACCTCACAACCACCTTTATGCATACTTCCACTTATGAGGCATGTTTACACCAGCACAGTGTTATACCAGTAAACTGTAGAATCCTCAGAGGGAATAACACTTTTGGGTCACAGAATGATAACATAATGCTTCAATAACTACAGTATCACACAGATGGAGTACAAATTGTCTTGTGTTGCATGATTTTGAAAATGGGTTTTGCACATTGTGTAATGACATATGTTGGATGTTTAAGGTCATTTGTAAGTATGTCTTTCACACTCGTACTGCCTATACTACCTTTCAAATGCATATATGATGTGTGATTGTGCATTATTATTATGTACTTAACCACTTTTTAGCATAAAAATCTAGCTAATAAACAGTGGTGATGTCATCCACTTAACTGTGCTCTGTCCTAGGTGTATCTTAACATGTCGTGTGGCCCATGCAATTCAGGCACTGATTTGTAGCTTGTGATCTTTGGTAGTTAGTTCAAATCCAGCCATTACTGCTCAGACTATATTGTGTCAGTGTTATTGTGACAGTACATGTTGTTAATAATGTTTTCCATCACATCTGCCGTGCACGCATATAGATGTTGATTCCTCTTACAAAAATCTATGATAACTTCAGACATCTTATTATATTTTCCTTAAATGACATATATAGGAAGCGTTATCTTCTGACATGAGGCAATGAGATGGCATTCTTTATGTTGTTGTCTTAGTACAGCAATTACAGGCACACATATCCCTTACAGTAATAACATGATATAATACCTTCACATTCCGACATATCTCACAAGTACAGTGACACTTCTGCTGTAACACATTCATCCTGTACAATATAATGCATTTTCTGTAGTTAAATATTCATTTGTTCAGCATCCACATTTAGTGACTGTTAGCATTGTGTGGCATTATACTGTAATGCATGAATGGCATCTACCACAGTTATGTTTACATTTACAGTGAATAGGCATTCACCATCCCTTTTATTTCAAAGAGACTGTTTACGACACATACATCTGAGGTAATAAGATAGCATAGATGGAGTGCCACGGCTTGTGGTTCATCCCCATGTCATTAGTCTGTAGAGTTACATAGCTGGCTGTTCAATTCCTAAAAGAACATTATATTAATGTACATAAACACCATTATATCTAGATATTCTTGTCCAGGATAAACTATTCTGCATGGTTTTACTAAAATTGTCTGCCTTACAGGGCCCTCACACTGTTTGTAAAGCTTTTTTAGCTAGTTTCTCTGTGTGAAAGGTATTAACTTGAAATTTTCTACATTTGTTAAGCATCTGTTTGTTTATTCTGATTTCCTGCCATTGAGTATATCATATAACTGATTTGTTTGCAGTTAAAAGCATTCTCTAGTATATCCTTGCTCCTTTATCTATTTAAAATTTTCATTTAGTTGCTCACTGCTGTTTTTCTGCTGTGATAAACATTTCTGCAGTGTTTTCTTCCTAAAATAGTGTAGCTAGTAGCTGAAGTATAGTGTCCTACCCTCAATCCCTAGTGGTGTCTTGTTCTTATACTTGGTGGCTTTGCAGTTGACTGTCCCTACTGTAAATTTGATCTGGGACACTCCTCTCAGTCTAATGTCATTAGCTCATTCTACCTAATACAGAGAACATTTGAGAAGGCCAACCCCCTTAACCTTGAATTATCTACTGTTCCTCCTTTCTCCCTTTCCATTAAACAAAAAAACGTTATTCAACTGCTTGCTGCTTTTACAGTGTCTCTGTTTCCTCTTCCAACTCTATTACTTCATCTTGTTTTTTCTGCTACTTGTTTTCTAAAGTGTTCAGTTGTATCTTCTCTGCTGCATTTTTGCTGCTGTTTTTAGCCTGTTTAAATTTTAAGTGTTATTCTAAGCCTCTTAGTTTTGGTTTAAGCACTTGGACATTAGGCCTACCCCTTAGCTTTCTTTGGCCTTCCTTCCTCAGATTCTGACAAATATGGATGGATAGTTTCCTATGATTTTTCCTGCCAGCCTGGTTGATATGGGCATGCTGAGAAAGTGTAGCAACTGCCTCATGTACACAGAGAACCATCTACTACTACCACCTAGGAATACAATTTGTGAGAGATGCAATTACATAAAGAAGCTAGAGTCTACACTGCCTCTATTACAAGCCAGTACATCTGGCACTGAGAAGGTTGTCAACACAATCACTACACCTCAAACACCATGCACAACTACAAAACACGCGCCCACATATGTGGAGGTCCTCAACAAAAACAAACCCAAACAAAGTAGACCTCACAGGCAAAAACACATGAGAACTCCACAATGCTCCACACCACATACCATGCATAGTCCACACACCAGTGTCTCACAACCACTAAGGCCTAGCCATATACCCAACATATTAGTCATAGGAGACTCCATTGTGAGACACACAGATGTGCCTTTCACCAGGATGGATAAGGAGAGAGGGTCACAGTTAGTTGTTTATCAGGTGTCAGCATCCATCATATCACACATGCACTCAAGTCTCTCAACAACAGGTACTGTTATGACTCTGTCATAGTCCATGTTGCTGTAAATGAGTTAAGGTGTATCTGCCTGGACTATAGGAAAAGAGACATGACTGAACTCGATGAATATGTGTCTCAGGCAGGTATGTCCCTAGCCTTAAGCAGCATTCTACTGTTATCCTGAATGATGTCTTAATACAAACAGAAAATGATTGACTTTAACAAACTGGCTTAGTTTCTGGTGTCATTCTAGGGGGATCCAGTACCTGACAGCCTGGGAAGATATGATAAACAGACCATGGTGCTTTGCTAGAGATGGCCTGCATTTGTCTCACTTGGGTTTCAGGCTTCTGGCAAAGGCCCTTGTTTCCACCATAGTGCTGTTTTTAGGAAACATCATGAGGTCAATACTGTCAACAAAAAATATCAGCAAAATGCAAATTAAAGGTCATACTGCTCAATGCTAGGAGTCTAAACATGAAACTGCACTCACTGTAAGCATTCTTAACCTTGGAAGATGCTGACATTTGTGCAATCACAGAAACCTGGTTCAAAGCTGCAGAGAGCACCCCAGCCTTACCTGTTCACTCATCCTATCACACATTCAGATCCCAAACTGTGGGCAGCAAAGCCAAAGGAGCTGGAGTTTCAACATATAATAAAGACACACATACCTCCAGGCTGGTCAAAAAGTCTGATGCACAGGGGACACTCCAGGTGCAGTTATCCATTGACAAGACCCCTATTCAAATTATTGCTAGCTACAGGTACCCAAATTTGACTCAAGATGCCCACTCCACCTATCTAGACCTCTTCAAATCTATCAAGATTCAACCCTTTACCCTAATCCTGGGTGACTTTAATTACCCAACCATAGATTGGAAAAACTACTCATGCAACACAAATATCCAGGGATTCCTTGATTTTATCAATGCAAATGCCTTGGAACAGCTAGTCGATACCTCCACAAGAAGTGATAATATCTTGGACTTGGTATTAACCAGCATGAGTAACCACTGTAGCACCCCTACAATATCATGCTCCCTGGTAAGATCCGACCATAAAGTGGTCACTTTCAAAGTCATCATCTCCCCTGACAGCCCTCTAGCTAAGGTCAAACAAAAAAAATGTCTCCAAAGCAGATTACAACCTCCTGAGGGATGGTATAAACAGCTTCACTGCCCCCTACCCCACTGTAGGAACTGGCACCAATGTCCAAATCTACACCAAAGTATTATACGAGCATTTATATAGATGCATTGAATCATGAATACCCGACAGGACAAAATCATCCACCGCAAGGAAAAATATACCTGTCTGGTGGACAGCTGCAATATATAAACTATATAACAAAAGGAAAAAAAAATACTGTCCATGCACAAGAAGGACTAGGTGCCTAATAGGAATCAATCTGTCCTTACCCTGAACAAGCAAATAAGAGCACTACTGAAATCCTCTAAAGCCAACTTCGAGCCCAAATTGGCCACATCTACTAGAGGCAATCATAAGACCTTCACATATGTCCAAAATCTCAAAGGAAACACCCAGATCTGTTCAGAACTGGTGGACAAGGATGCCACATACACAAATGCTGTAGATCTAGCAAATCTACTGGCTGACAAATTCAGCAAAAACCTCTCTTCTCTGCCCCCCATCAGTAAATCAGGACATCCCCAGCACCTGCCCTCATCCCTTATCTCTAGGGAATAGGTCAACACTGCTCTCTCAAAGGCAAAAAATACAAGCCTCTATGGGACCCGATAACATCTCTGGCTGCATCCTATATGAACTCAGACATGAACTTGTACCACCATTAGGCACCCTATTCAACCAAAGCCTGAATACCGGCTTTGTCCCAGCCAAGTGGAGGACAGCCACTGTCATCCCTTTAAACAAAAGTGATACTTCCACCGATCCTGAAAATTATAAACCCATCAGACTAACTAGCTTGATCTGCAAGGCCATAGAACAGATTATCATGGACCTCATTAACAGGGACTTTGGCAACCTCCAAACACTCATCCCCACACTGTTTGGCTTTGTCAAGGGTCGGTCATGTCTGTTAATCTGGTCGACTTTTCTGAGATGAGGGGAAGATGGTGCACACCACCTACCTTTATCTGGCCAAAGCCTTTGACTCTATTCCCCACTCAGGCATAGTAGATTAACTCTCTCAACTAGGCATCAATCCATATGTTACCAGATGGGTAGCAAACTGATTCACTGATAGAACCCACCTAATCAAAATAGGGGAAGCCACCTCAAGCAGTCAACCTGTAACAAGTGGCTTACCCCTGGGATCTGTCTTGGAACCTCTGTTATTCGGGATATACTTCTCTGAGGTGCAAGCCAAAAATAGTGGATGATGACTGACCAAGTTTGCAGATGACTGCAAGTTGTGTACAGTCATCAATTCCCCAAGTGATGTAGATGTCCTCCAAGAGGGTCTTACCCAAACAAATGACTGGTGCAGAAACATAGCCTCAAGCTGAATGTCAAAAAATGCATCATTATCCCCTTTTGGGAGCATGATATCCCCACATATTATCACATTAATAACAATGTACTAAGTACACAATCAGTAGTGAGGGATTTGGGCACCCAAGTTGATAGCAATCTGAATTTTAACCACAATGTTGCTTCCATTGTATGGAAAGCTTTCTACATGGCCCACCTCATAAGTAAGGGTATCTCATCCAGGGACAAAGAGGTCATAACATCCCTCTATTCTTCCCTTATAAGGCCAATTATTGAGTACAATGCCCCCTTCTCATGTACCTCGCAAAGCACATGCAACAGCTGGAAAGACCACAGAGGGTCCTCACCAGGAGAATCCATGGCTTCGAACATCTACCCTACACATATAGGCTAAAAGCCCTGTCCCTCTACTAAATTTCATACAGACTCCTCAGGGTTGATCTCTGTTTGGCATGTAAAGCAATCTCAGAACCCGCCTTGATGGGACTGCTGCATATCTGCAAGTTAAGCTCCACTCGAGCAACCCATACACGCGACCTCAACCTGGTCTGTCATATCAATAGGACTTGTTGGCAGGACAGATTTGTGCACCATAGACTCCCCATCTGTGAAATACTCCCTCTCCATGTCAGGCAAAGTACCTCACTATTGCTTTTTAAGCTCGACCTGGAAAACTGAATGGGAAACAGAAAATGCAGCCCTGGGATTTTACCTGTGTCCCTGCTGGACAGGGGTTTTGGATGTTGACTTGTCAAAACATGGGCTAAACTCTTGGCTAGGCTTATAAGGGCCTCAGGGCCAATAGCGTAGTTACCTCTTATAATCCTATGATCCTATAAGAAAGCAAAAACAAACTAACCTTTACTCAAAACAAAGTATGTCAGAGTCTGAGTGAGCTTTACCAGTAGAGCCTTGAAAAGTTTTATTTCACTCCTTAAAAAGAGGGTTTAGTTCCCATCTCCACCCCTAGTTCACAGGTAATTAATCTTCATTATACCATGACCCCTCATTAATATTCCAAAATGTGCATGCTGACTGGCCAGCATGCATGTTGTAAATTGACTTATACTAATGGAAAAAGGTCCGGTCGCCCAGACTTTTTCCATTAGTATAAGTCTCTTTTAAAACACTGTCTCACTATGTTAAAAGAGTTTAACATAACGACACAGGTTTAAAAAAAGCAACAGAGATCTCCGTTGCTTTTTTTAAAGCTGTCTCTCTATGTTAAACTCCTTTAACATAGCAACACAGTGTGTAAAAAGCAACAGAGATCTTGCTTTCTCCGTTGCTTTTTTTTTAAACCTGTCTCGCTATGTTAAATGGGTTTAACATAGCGAGACAGCTTTAAAATAAGCAACGGACATCTCCGTTGCTTATTTTAAAGCTGTCTCGCTATGTTAAACCCATTTTACATAGCGAACTTTAAAAGCAATGGAGAAAGCAAGTTCTCCGTTACTTTACTGTTCGCTATGTTAAATGGGTTTAACATAGCAAGACAGCTTTAAAATGAGCAACGGATATCTCCGTTGCTTATTTTAAAGCTGTCTCGCTATGTTAAACCCATTTAACATAGTGAAACAGTAAAAAGCAACGGAGATCTTGCTTTCTCCGTTGCTTTTGGCCACAGCTCTGATGTACTGTGCAGGCATGCGCAGTACATCAGAACTGCCGCAGATACCAGACAGCTGCGGAAGGGCAGCAAAGAGGCATTATACAATGCCATTATTTAAGAAAAGTAATTATTTCTTTTCTTAAATAATGTCATAGTATAAAAGCAATAACCCACTTCTGGGTGTGGGTAATGCAGGATTTACCCACGGTTGTCTTTGTTTGGTCCCTCGGGCTTCGCCCTCGGGACCAAACCACACCTACTGTAGGTAAATCCCGTATTACCAACACCCAGGCGTGGGTTATTGCTATATTAACCTGTTCTAATTTCTGTGTGACTGACAAGATACACATAACTGTTGTCTCTTGCTGAATTTAATCATGCAAATAAAAGCAGAATACAAGTAAAATAGCATGTGAAGAAAATAGTCCACATTATACAGAAACTAGGAAGGTAACGAAGCAGTACAATATACAAGAAAGCAGAAACAAATTAAACTTTCCCTCACAGCAATCTATGTCAGTCTCAGTAATCTTTTCAAGTAAAGCCTTGAATTGTTTCTGATTTTATCCTATATATAGAAGATTTAATTCTAAGCTCAATTCACAGGTAATTATCCTTAATTGACCTGTTCTAATTTCTAAATGAATCACAGGAGACATATGTCATCTCTTTCCTAGTTTCAATATGCATTTAAAACCAGAATATAAGTAAAACCCATTGTGAAGAAAATAAAGGACAATATACAAACTAGAAGTAGGCAAAGAAGCAAAAGAAATATGGGAAAACAAAAAGAAACTAATCTTTCCCTAACAGCAATCAATGGCAAATTCTGAGTGAGTTTTTCCTGTAAAGCCTTGAAATGTTTTATTTTACCTCTTAAAATGATGGTTTAGTTCCTAGCTCCAGCCACATTTTACAGGTAATTAACCTTAACTGACCTGTTCTGTGTGACTCACAAGAAAACCACTCTGATGTCTTTATAAGTTAAAATATTCAATTAAAAGCAGAATACAAGCAAAACATAGTATAAATAAAATAAAACACAATATACAAAATAGAAGAAAACAATAAAGCAATGCAAAACATAATGAAGAAAAAACAACTAACCTTTTGGTGACAGCAGTCTGTGGAAGAGTCTGAGTGAGCTTTTCCAGTAAACTCTTGAAATGTTTTCTTTGTACTGCTTAAGTAGGTTTAGTTTATAGCTCCACCCTCAAGGGAGTGAAAGAAAGCAAAATCAAACTAACCTTTCTCTCTCACCAATCTACTGCATAGACTGAGTGAGGTTTTTCAGTAATAAGCTATCAATGGTGAATAGTATTGTATCTTGTTGTATTTTTATTTCTTTTATTTTTTTCAAGAAATTAAGTGAGTCCAAAATGAAGGAGAGAGCACTGCTAGCAAGCTCTTTAATTTTAAATTCCATATAAATTGATAAAAGCCGAGTAACTAAACCACCTTCAGCTACGTCATGGTGCTAAGAAGAGTTATCCACATTTCTGTGAAGATTTCAAATGACAAAATATTTTAACAATGTCCACACTTCTACTGGAGTTAACATTATTAATGGGTGGCAGCAGAAGTATGTATGTCTACATGTGTCTTCCGTTTATATAAGGTATTGGCAACAATGTAGCCCACAATATCAGGGCAACCTTTTGCTGTCCATGCCTGTAACTGTTACAGTACTCTTATTGCAAGCATATTAATCACATTGGCATATGTTGGGGAGTACAGCAGTTATATGCCTTCACATATGCGCCCCCTTATTGTGCAGTGGAACCATAATACTGATTATTAAGGTGACCTGAACTATTGGCAGTATAGATGCCTGCTCTGCCCTATATATATCTGTGAGCATGTACATTTTCATGATGCATTGCCATATCTGTCTTTACAGCTGTTGTATGGCATTAGCATATAGCTTCCCCTTTGTTTATCATATGTTCTAAGTCCTTTACTCCCTTGTGTGCAGCTGCACTTCTTTCAATATAAACTGTATATGATTAATAGCTTTATATTATATGTTCACAGGTGTCTACATGTCTACAGGAAGTGGTGGATGGTAGAGGATGGGGGATTTCAGGCCTACTGAAAATTATGAATATACACAAATGGTACCACAAACTGTACAAAAGATAAACCAAAGCAGGAACAAGTGACTCCCAACGATGTTCAGCTCTTCAGCTCTTTAATAAAAATGACCAAAAATTAAAGTACACAATAGTAACAAGTGAAGTTAAGCACTTTTCATCTAGTTTAATAACTAGACTTCATCAGACAACTAACCGCAACTCAGATTCTACTTAAATACACTCCCCCCTTTCTCACTCCTGTTAGCTTAATTACTTAATAAGTACCAATTAACCGTAATAGGTTACCCTAGACTTTGCAATATAAGTTAAGCTAAAAAACAGTGCAGTTGACATATACAATGTACAAACATAATACAATAAAATGAATAGATAAAACAATAAGATAAAAGCATCATACTTGTTGGAATAAAATTCTTACCCAGCATTTATGTTCCTGTATATTAGTCACAAAACTCAAATGTAGTGGTTGTTAGCCCTAAGGGCTTTTAAGTTAGTAAATTCCTAGTGTATGCAGAAATCTGCAGACCCTATGAAATTAATTTAAATTTAAAGTAGGATAAAAGTAAGATGGAAGTAGAAATAATCTACCTACATTCTTACTTAATTACTACTATTATAGTTTTACATAACTGGCTACATTTTGTTTAAAAGTTATCTATTTCGATTCTTGAGTCTCAAAAGGCAATGTATAGAACAACAATCGCTGATGCCAGGATAGTAGCAGAGATCCAAATTTTCTCTAAAAGTAGTGATCTTGGTCCACCCCTTTAGTCTTTTGGAATGTGGTCAATAACTCTGAAGCTAAAACTATGAGTAGGGTTCCCTTTGATATGACTAGCTAGGGCATTTTCAGTTTTCTCCTTTTTGATGTAGTATAGATGCTCATATACCCGCTCTCGTAGTCTACGATCGGTTTTCCTGATGTAAAAAGCAGGGCATAATTGACATTGGGCTAAATATATAACATAGGTAGAATTACAATTAAATCTACCAGATGTAGTGATGTAACCTTGGTTCCTGATATAGAATGTATACCCTATATATCCATAAATTTACAATAATTGCAAGATTCACATTTAGTAATACCTGGGTTCCTTACGGCTCTAATTTTGCTTGTTTCCAAAAGGTTTTTCAAGTTCTTACCTTTCTTAAATGTAAAAGAGGGGGATAGTCCTAATAGTGAGTGCAATTCAGAATTATTACTCAACAAATTCCAGTTTTTCTTTATTATAGTTAAAGTCTGTCCACTTTCTGGGCCATGTGTTAATATAAAAGAAACCGGGGACCTATTTTTCACTTGGTTAGCGTCAAGATTGGCCATATTATGGAAAAGAACCCCCCCCCCATAGCAATGGAGTATAAACACCGTTAGACCTCTTCTGTGTGATCTCAATAGTGATTTTCTCAATAAGGTCTCTAAGGTACCCCGTAGAGAGAAACATGCCACCAATTTTTTTCAAATTCCTTCAAAAATTCACTATCAACAGTAACCATCCTAGCGGCCCAAACTAACTGGCCTTTGATTACTGATGTTTTGTGTTGGAAGGGGTGTGAGCTACTAAAGTGTAAATATGTATTTGAGAAGGTGTCCTTCCTATGAATTCTAGCAGCAAGTCTTTTATGGGTTCGATCCTTGAAGAGATCAATATCCAGATAGGTTATTGCCTCTTCATAGGTTCATAGGTTCATAGGTTGGTACTGGGCTATCTGCCCGAAGGCATATATTAGCCCGGCCACGTTGTGCGGTATTCACCACCCCTTTAGTAGTTCCCTAGACCCTTGTACTAGCAGCTAGTACCCTTGGCCCCTATCTAGTATGAAAGGTATAGGTGAATTTCAAGAACTCAGTAGTCTGAGTCAAATATTCAATGAACTGCATAGCTTCAGCCAAGGTGCCTTTATGGATGACAAACATGTCATCCAGGTAATGGGTAGAGAAGAATATCCTATCCATTACATGTTTTTTCATGAAAATGTGTTCCTTTTCCCAGTGGGCCATGTCTGTGTTGGCAAAGCTGGCACCCCATGGGGACCCCATTGCAAACTCCAATTTTCTGCAAATAAATTGTTTGTCAAACAGAAAATAATTGTTTGTTAATGCAATGTCCAGCAAAATGCTGACTAATTTAATCTCGGTTAGAGGGGCCCCTTTGTCACTAAGGAACCAAACTACATGTTAAATTACTTCCTCTTGTGGGATAGATGTTAACATCATTGGTTAAGAAATTGAAGTCTTCCTGGTAAGGGAGTTCATTTAGTTCATTCTTGAGATGTTTCTTCAGTATATTATCCACTACTCTGGCTATAGGGTAAGTTATACTTTGATGGGCATCAACTAGTGGCCTCATAGTTAAGTAATTCAACAAAGGCATGTCTATTAGTTGTTCAGTAAACAAGTAATTCAAATGCTTCTTAATTTTCTTATAAGCTAGGTTGAATTTGTTCAAACTGACTGAGGTATAAGTGTCAGTGTCCAAAAGATTGGTCATCTTTTGGATCTAGGGTCGCTTGTTCTTGCTTTGGTTTGTCTTTTCTACTGAAAATGATGTCCTACTACAAGCACTTATAACACATGGACTGTGCCTGTTGGAAAATGAGAGAAAATGATGACAAGCCATTACATAGACAGGTGTGGCAGACACTAGTTCATGACATAAATGCCTTTTCTTAAGCAGCAGTCAAACATTGTAACAGTATTGTAAGCATGTTACCTGTAGGCTATGCTTTGCCAAGACAAAGACAAGTTCAGTAGCAGCTGAGAGCTCAGATACAGATGGGGTACCTAGAAGTAATGGTCTAACAGATCCAGAATAGTTTTTGGTGTCCCTGTTGTGGAAGGGAGTCACAGATTCTGAGATTATCCCTAAAGGAACTGGCAATGTCAAAAGGAAAGAACCTCCCAAGCCACTCCAGTGGTATAGACGGATAAAGCCATAACCATGGCCCAGGCAACCTAGGTTTGATTAGCAGCTCTGGCAAGTGAAGTAATGGCATGGAGAGATGGCTGTGTCTATCCTGTGGGGGAGAGAACTCATCAGTAATTCTCCCTAAGGGGAGAAGTGGTCCAAACAGGAGACTTGTACTTAGAGGTAGTCAATGATCTTGGGGGTGGAGAAGGAGAATGGTTAGGGCATATGAAAAAAAAAGATAGAAGCACAGAGACCCAAGCCCCTAGGATGCTATTAGGATTCTGGACTAGCCCCAACAGTACAACAGTAGTCCAGAGGAGGTAGCAGGATGGCTGTTGGACTCGCTTGGACATAGGACACTGTTGACAGAGTCAAAAGGGTGAGGTCAGTGGGGACCAAAAAAAAGGGATAGAGCTACCTTTATGAGACGCAGTTGATGAAGTACAAAGTTTGTACTTCAAACACCAGATTGTTGTACACTTGCTCTGTTCATAGACACTAGAGGCTACCTATGGAAAATGATGGCTATGCATTGTTTTAGGTACTTCAGGAACCCAGCTATGTCAGGATGAAGGCAGGCATAGGTTTGTTTTGTATGATGCAACATACATGGACATCCTTAGTATGCAAGCCACATGGGTATAATCTTGCACCATGTATGAGTGCTCACCCTGGTATGAATTTTGTTTTGCATTTACTGGGCAGTGTACAGCTATGATGACATGTGATGCAGATGGGGAACAATGACTGACAGAAGTTGGCCCCTATTCTGGGACGGACAACTGTGGAGATGATGATGATGATGATGATGATGATGAAATTCAGACACCTGAGTCACAATCTGATGACAGATTGTCACTATCACTATCCTGGAAGTGCATCCTACCTCAGTACAAGTTGAATATTTGGGCTCAGCTACTCAACAATATGAGGCTGTTTAGCAAGAATGCTCAACATTCTAAATGGAGAAAGTTTCCTCATGGATTCTATAACTAGAGATGCTTCCTCTCTGGCTACAGCTGTAGATTTACACACTACATCTGATGTAGATAGTCAGCATTTCTCATCCTCACAGGGGTATTGAATGTTTACACATGTCACAGGTTTCCCCTGACATGCGAATAACACATAGATTCAATCAGCAGCTGTGTTACACCATTGTCCAGAAAAATCCCTACATCCTAGGCCAGCATGGAAGTGAACTTTGTGTTAGGTGGCATCTGTGAGAACATGGAAGTCAAACACATTTGTGGGCTTGGTCTACTGTGGTGTGTCTGTTGGCACACAGTACTTCCATGTGCACCTCCACGAGAAGAATTTCCAGTGGAATCATCACTGCACTGACCGGTATTGCAGTTGTCTGAAGCTGGGGTGGGCACATAGCAGAAGCATGTAGGGATATAAGGGAATCATCATGTGGCACACAAGACTCATCTTCATCTGGATGCAACCACACCTCATCATGGAATTTCTCAATGATTTTGGATTCCATTTGTAGGACAGTTCATGTGCAGACTTCATCCAAGTTACAGTCCTGCAGATGCATGACATCCCTGTCAGAAAGGACACTAAACCCTATTGCAACAAGCTTGCATAGAGATCTCAAAATCTCTGTCATATAGTGGCACATGAAATGCAACATAAGAGGACATTGTATATCACATGGAGTATCACTCACTTCAAGTCCTCACCTCCACATAAGGCCATGAGGACATTGTGTGTCCCCACCATGGTCACAGGATACCTGGTTTAATATTTATGGGTATCGGATGGGTTTAAAGACTCCATGTTTTTGAAGTATAGCCAAACTATCCAGTTATGCTGTACTAATGAGGTCAATAAAAAGGCAAAGACACTCATGTCCACAACTAGTGAGGTTTGGCTTTATTGGTCTGAATGTAAGCATAATGACGTAAAAAGTGAAAAAAAAAAGTCATGGACATTCATAAGCGATTTGAAACACTTGGGTCCTTAAGGGGTCATTTGCATAAATCTCATGGGCCTCCACTACAGGAGGTATAAGGTATCACACAGTAGAATGGCTGTTTTTTTTCTTGCAGTTTTTACTGAATGGTTTGTCGGTGCATCCTTTTCACCCATTATTTTTATATACATATTCAAATATAAATATGTATCTGTGAGTCTGTGTGTATTTGGATATGCATATGCAGATGTGCCATATGCATAAGATGTGTGTTTGTGTCTATGAGTATCTATAATTCAATCTACAATCTATATTTATGTATGTATGTGTATATCTCTCTGGTGGGGATGACTCTGGTGGGGGTCAGTTTGTGTGGTTTGTCTGTACACACACACACACACCCACACCCAAACACACAACCACACACACACACACACACACACACACACACACACACACACACACACACACACACACACACACACACACCATAATCTCTCTGGGGAAGTTTGGACCTTTTTCAGTGAATTCTCAAACGAGTCTTAGAATATGAGAGCTTTACAAGGTTATTTAAAGCACTTGTGTATAAGCATTATTTGGTTTGATGAAGTTTGTTATTCAACAAATGAAAAGTGCTTCACCATATTAAAGTTTATAGAAAGAAGATTTTGCTAGTCTCCTTCCTGTCTTTTGTTTTATTTTTTTTTGGAAGTGGTTTTTATCGCATGGATGGAGAATGGCAATTCTACTTCTTCACTTACGTTATTTATGCAGGATGAACAATATCGTGGTATCACTGAATTGATGAACTTAATCCATGGACTTACACAGCATGTAGACACTCTGGCTGGTGATGTTGAATCTATCAAAACAGTCAAGCTTTGTTGTTCATCCAGCAGATTTCAGCAGCCTCCCTTCCACTAGGGCAGCAGCAACATTTACCTTCTACTGGCATGGCCGAAGGAAGTGATTTAAATTTTGATTTACAGCAGAATGTTTCCTCTCTGTCAACCCAGCAGGAACAATGGGTGTATCAATCCCCTCAGCCACCTGTGGATGTTATTCATCACCAAATGCAGCAAGGTAATCCGGTTTTAGAGCAGCAAAGTGGTTTAGTCATCAAACACATTCAGGTATGGAACTTTATGCTACCAATAATGAATATAGTAATATTGTTCATAATGGGAATCAAAATAATAACAGTTTGTCCGTTACTATGCCTATGAATGCAGCGAATGTTAATAGTATTACCTGGAAGCCTCCTATGTTAAATGATTGGTTAATTGGTAAAACAGAAGTTCAGGAGACTTTCATTAATGATGCTGCAGCTAATAATATAAAGGGTAAACTTGATGAACTAGATAAAAACCTTTTCAAGTTAAAGAAGCTTCAGTGTGAGAATTTATATTTGAGAGACTGTTTAGCTAATGGTGTTGTCCCTAAAGGCCTTATCCAGCAGTTCTTATGGAGAATTCCTTGTTGCTTAATGAACTTATTGCCATGTTTGATAGACATGGTTTTGAGCTCCTGGAACTGCTCATAAAGCATAATGCTAAGGACATTGATGTTTTACTGGTGCAATGTAATGAACTGGAAGAGCCGTTACAGTCTGATATTGAATATGATAGGTATAAGTATGAGCAACAACGTATTTATGGAAGTATTGAAAATATTATAGCTGATTTGAAAAGAATGAAAAACAAAAAACTGGTGAGGGAGAAGCAACAATACAGTCAAGGATCAGGTTACCCTAAGCCACCATGGGTTTTTAGCAACAGTATTAACAATAACAAACAGCTGGGGCAGCCACAGTGTTGCAGCGGTTAGTGTTGCTGTCTCACAGCAAGAGGTTCTCCGATTTGATCCTCGGCTGGGGTGCCTTCTGTGCGGAGTCTGCATGTCCTCCCTGTGGTCGTGTGGCTTTCCTCCAGATGCTCCGGTTTCCTCCCAAAGACATGCTGTAGGTTGATTGGACACTCCAAATTGGCCCTAGTTGTGAGTGTGTGCATGCCTTCTGTGGGAGGCTGGGCGCTGGGCTGGCAACTTGACACTGTAAAACTCCACTGCCAATCATGAGCGGACAAGTGATCCGCTGTGGCGACCCCTAACCAGGAAAAGCCAAAAGAAGGAAAAGAAGATTAACAATAACAAACAGCTGGCAACTAAGTTCAATGATGTGGTTCCGGATGATGGTGAAAAGCTGGTGAAATTGGGCTCTAGTGGTGGTCATGATTTTAATGGTGGTAATAACTATGAACAGGATTTTCAATCATTGAGGACATCTGAAAGAATTAGGAACCATAACAACAATCACAATAATCATCGTAATCATAGTTATGGTCCTAATCAAAATTTTTACACACCTTCCAGGAGGAATCAGGGGAAAGTGGGGCAATGAGCATGGGGACATTATTTGAGGAACAATTATTGACTGGAAGTTTTGTTGATATAAGCAATGATGATAGTGGTATCGGTTTAGATCGTGTACATGATTGTAATTTTATCAATGAACAAGGACCTAACATTATCACGAATACTGCACAGGATGTTAAAGTCTATAACTTTTCAAAAACAAGTATTGATGAGGAAATGGTCAACCTTTTAAGTAAGGGCCTCACATTTGTTCCTACTAGTGGAGCATGTTTGGCTACAGTTTTGATGGACTTTAAGATTTTTTTGAAAAAGTTGAATTTTAAAATTATGTTTGAAGAAGGGCACAATCAGTATGATATAGAATTTTGCATCAGCAGTACATATAACCCACCCTTGTATCCAGTTTTATTGTTACATGAAAAGGCATGTGAGATTGATATAAGACATTTGCTACTCAGTCAACATAAAATTTGGCAAGATAATCTGAACAAGCAAGAAAGGGGGGCACTCACATATTTGACACAACAAAATATTAGAATAATGAAGCAGGATAAAGGGGGAGGGCTTGTTGTCATGGATATTCATAAATATACAGATGCTGTATGATTTACTTAGCACTGACACATATGAGGAAGTTACTTAAAATTAACTTAATTTAGCATATAGAAGAATGAACACTTTGTTGAATGATTAATTTCTTGAAAACAGAATTGATATTGATGTTTATAATTATTTGCATGTTATTTCTCCTACCATCCCTTCTGTTTTTAAGTGCTCCTAAAATGTATGTAATTCACCTTTAAGGCACATAGTTAATGCTCACAACTCTATCCCCTATGCATGTGCGAAATTTCTTGATAGTAGACTCAAGAAATATTTGGATGGGTAAAAACAGATATGCAAAGACTCATGACACTTCCTTAGCTTGATTGTTATTCTTGATGGTTGATGTCAAGGATCTTTTTTCTGTAATACCTCAGCAAGAAGGTATACAAGCAATAGAACACATTTTTTTGAGCAAGGGGTGCCGCAGTCAGAAATTAATTTGTATTCTGACTTGTTTGACCTAGTGCTATCCAACAATTTTATTATGTTTAACAACAGCTACTATCTGCAAAAGGTGGGGGTGGTGATGAGGTCGCTTTGTGGGAACATTTTTGCCAATCTTGTCATGGCACAATGGAAAAAGAGGCACATTTTGGATAGTTTATTTGCTAAGTATATCATCCTATATTTATGATACCTGGATGATATTTTGATTCTATGGAAGTGTAATCAACAGGCAGTAGATGAATTTGTGCTGTATATTAATAGCACTACACAGTATTTACAATTTACCCATACCACTGATGAGCAATAAATCGACTATCTTGATGTCAATCTAAGTAAGGATAGGTATAGTAGGAGATTTGTTGCTAAAATACACAGAAAAGCCATGTATTCAAATTCCTTCCTCCATTTCACAAGTTCCCATCCTTTAACAAAAGAGCGGTTGTTAAGAGACAATTAGCCCGTGCTGCTAGGATAGTAAGTTTGGATGATGATTTTCTATTGGAGTGGAGGCATCTTATGCATATGTTTGCAAGTAGGGGGTACCATGAAGGCCTATTGAACAAATTATTTATAGAAGTCAAATTAAAAAGGTACAAAGGGTATTTCATCCCCATCTTTAATCGAGAAGGATGTCCAGCAGACATTCAGAGAAACTGTTCCATCATAGAGATAGATTATGCTAGTGCCTTTATTACAACATTTCGTGCACATGTTTATGACATTAAGGCAATAATCTTAAAAAATTGGAGGCTGATGGATGACAAGCCTTCTATTTGTAATAAATTTCAGAATGGAATTAGGATGATAGCAAGGAGAGGTAGAAAAATCAAGAATCTCATAGAGGTGGATCATAATGTTAATAGGATATCAGGAGGAGGTATGAAAAAATGTGGGATGTATAATTTTTGTAAATTTATGTATCAGGGTCAATATGTTGAGATAAATGTTAGGAAATATTTTTATTTATTTTAAACTGAATTGTAATTCAAAGGGGGTAGTATATGTTGCTAAGTATAAGCAATGTCCAGCCTACTATATAGGAAAGACAATGAGAGCCCTTAAGGCAAGGGTATATGAGCATTTATATGCCATCAAAAATGTAATTTAACTAATGCATTGGCCAAGCATGTATATATGCACAGTGAACATAATTTTGAATTTTGTGCTATTCAGCAGGTTAAGGAACAACCTAGGGGTGGTCCATGGATGTTGCACCTGGAAAAAGCTGAATTAATGTGGCAATTATTATTACATTCATATGGATGGCCAGGGCTTAATGATTCCTGTGCAATTAATAGTTTATTAAAATTAAAAGCATTGCTTAGGTAGATCAATAATTGCTTTTAATATAAGCCTTGGATTAAGGATTATTTATGTTGAGATAGTGACTGGTGTGGTTTAAATTATTTGATGTGTTTTATTTATTGATAGGGGAACGTGTGTTTTATAGGTACATTTTTTTTACAAAAAACATGCTGCTTTATAATAATTAAACATATAGATTTTTAAAGATAAGACGTTGATTAAGAGGTCTCTGATGTTGTGTATCTAATAATATATTCTGTCTAGTATTTTAATGTGTAAGGTTTCAAGTGAACAATAACATAATTTCCTTTTGTATCTAATAAGTGGGGGTGGGAGCTTTACAAAGTTATTTAAGGCACTTGGGTGTAAGTATTATTTGGTCTGATTAAGTTGGTTATTCAACAAATGAAAAGCGCTTCACCATATTAAAGTTTATAGAAAGATTTTGCTAGTCTCTTTATTTTTTGTTTTACTGAGTCTTAGAATATTGCTAAATATCAATTCTTACACATTTTTATTTCATGTCACACTAAATATAATAGGGAAAACATCAATTAATATTTATTTGTATTTGTATTTTAGCAGTATAAGAGTCGAGCACACTTTCTAAGTGTGTGTGTGTGTGTGTGTGTGTGTGTGTGTGTGTGTGTGTGTGTGTGTGTGTGTGTGTGTGTTTGGCAGGGGGCATTCTGCTTCTGTATGGTGTTGCATAGTTTATTTTTTCTCTTTTGGCATGGGGAGGCCCAAGATACTTTTCTGATGTTTAATGGAGGCAAATGCACTTTTCTGCACTTTAAGAGAAACTCTCTTTGACAGACTCTGAGAAGCTATGCCATAATTTAAACAAATAAAAAGCCTATGGCTTAAAGGTAACATCAGTCATGACCTTTCTAAAGGATTAGTAAAACCTTAAGGCTGCAAAATAGGATTTCATTATGTGCATTACTCAGTGTGGTATAACCTGAACGATAAATGCATTGTCAAGCAGTTTTATTTTCATTCATGAGGGCCAAAATAACTTGATTTATCTCAGTTGCTCCAGCCCTATGGTTTATAGTGACTGGAGAAGTAACTAAAATGGTGTTGAGGTTGATGTTTGAAAAAGTAAGAAACACCTCATGCAACTTTTTGTTTCCCTGATTAGAATGTGGTTTGTCATGGTTACTTACCTGCATGCAAACAGAATAGTAAAATTCTGAGCATGGCAAATGTGCCCAAGTCAAACTTTGCTTTGCTAAAGACCCAGTAATGTCATCAAGAAGATATGAAAACTGAGGATGCTGCCCTAAAGACAAGTTTTCTTTCCTTCAGCAGCTCTTACAGCACCAGATTTGGACCCTGTTGAGATGATATTTTACAGTAGCTTATCTGTCTCAGCTGCCAAGGCTAGTTTGGTGTACAACTGAGATACAGCAAAGGAACAGTTGTAATTTACATACACTTTATGTGTATTGGGAAAACATCTGTGTTTTAATATTAGATTTTCTTCTTTGAAGACACTAAAGAGCTTGAACTTTTAATAACTAACAATTGATTAGTGTTTCCTGCTGGTAATTTTCTGCACAAAACCATTGTATTCACCAAGCCTCATGTATAATATCTTAAATATCCTTAGGCAGCAGAATTTACAGTCCAGAGCCCATTTATATAGCATACAGCCTATGTTTTTTTTTCTGGGGGTGGGGGCAGCATGACAACTTTAAACAAAGGTCTACATAGTTCCAGTTCATAAAGGATGCTGTGAGATGACTTAGAGTAAGTAAAACAGTTAATTAATTATGTAATTGTAATAAAAAGAAAACATATAATGAATCACATCATGGCCTGTATGCATTGTATAGACTGAAAATTGCTTCAGCTTCCTTTACTGAAGAAAATATTAACAAAGGACTCCTAGTAGAGGAATTCTCCTTAACCCTCTCAAAAGCGACACCACCATCTGCCATAATCTGTCCAGCCTTTCCAGTTGCAGTACACAATTAGCTAACTGTTACTGGTTCCACAGCTATCACAATGAAAGCTATATTGCTATCAAATACAATCACAGTGTAAAATAACTATCAGGATCCAAGAGAACCATCCATCTTTGGTCCCTTCTTTGTATGAAATATAGGAACACCATGTAGTTCAACTACTAATCCACAAACTCTTACAATATGCTGCTGATTCAAGTATACTGCAGTGTCCACTGCAATCAGTGCAATCACCTAATACTATAAAAGGAAAGGCACAGTGATCCTCAATGACCTCAGCAAGGTCTCGTTACCATACCTTTCTTCAAACTACTTTAGATAATATACCTATTAGAAATGTACATTAATCAAAGCATTGTTGGTGTCCATCTTCTTCACAAGGTTCATTTTATCAAACACTACAAAAGAGTATCATCAGAAGCAAATAAACTGCTTGGGCAACTACATCATATGGAAAAAATTCTTAACATGTAAGAGCAGGAAAATCTGAATCAAGACCATTAGTAGCACAGCATACACTAAATTTATTGGCAACATTCTAGATGAACATAAAAAAGCACATAGAAACATAACCTACTTTGAAAAAAAACTGCGTCTGCAAGACTTAGCACTGCTTAATTAAAAAAAATAGTTAGATGGAGCTACAAAACACGATCAGGACAATAAAGCTAACACTGGTTCAGGAAAGTTTCTACAGAACTACATGTCCTTCAGTTGTGCCAGTTGGTAAAAAAACAGTCGTCTCCTTTAGCCTCTGTACTCCAGAAAACCATATTCTACTCATTCCTGTTTGCTATAGAAAACATGGCACTATATTTAAACCTATTTCAATAGCCTCAGCTTAGGATGCATTCCATGAAAGTCTGCATGTAAGGAGCTCCTTATATACCTTTTTGACTACTGGAAACATAAAATAATGCATCTGTTAGTGGGTCACATAATATTCTTCAGAAGTACCTGAATACACTTAATCTGAAGAAAGTGTGTAATAAAAATTTACTGAAGAACATTCATTTCTTCATTTGACATTGCCACAAAATCACAATTTCTTGAATTATTGATGCAGTCACATTTTCCACAAATATGTGTAACACACGAATGCCAGCAAGGCTTAGGATGTGGCTGAAAATGATCCATGGACCATTTAATTTAACCAGTTAATAATGATAAGTAAACAATTAAATGTCATGTATTATCAACTGAGTATTACATAATCATATAACCATACTTCTCATTTCATAACAAGATCCTCCATTACCCACCCAGTAACCATACACTTGACTTATTTTTAACAACAGTTTCAGAACTACTACTTTACATCTACTAATTCATTTAATTTCCTATAAAGCCATCCATCCATTTATAACTCCCTTTTCCCATTTTTGCACATGGGACCGGGGTGTCATATCAACAGTGACCACCATCTACAGTCAATGGTCACATCATCAGGTGGCTAGTCCTGCTGCAGTTGTTCTTCTGTATCATGCACTCACACAGACACACACCCACACCCACACACACACACACACACACACACACACACACACACACACACACACGCACGCACACACACACACACACACACACACACACACACACACACACGCACACACACACACACACACACACACACACACACACACACACACACACACACCTTGGGCCAATTCAGAGAGCCTAATCCACCTACTGCATGTCTTTCAAATGTGGGAGGAAACAGCAGTACCCAGAGAAAACTCATGCAAGCACAAGAAGGACATGTAGACTACACACAGACAACACCGCATCCTCTTGGTATGAGGCTGTACTATCTCATAGGTTCATAGGTGTGTACTAGGCTAATGGCCCTGGGACCTTTACAAGCCTAGCCATAGGATTACCCTGGCAAAGTGCCACCCGACCTTAGCTTCCAGTGCCTCTGTTGAGTAAAGCCAATGGTGTTATCCCAGGGGTGAATTTTCTGTTTCCCATCCACTCATCAACATTTCTCTTGAAGAGGGTCAGTGAGGTGCTCTTGACATGTATGGGATGTCTGTTCTATAGCATGGGCAGTCTCTGGGTTATGAACCTGTCCCTCCAGCATGTTATGTTAATTGTGGTAAAGAGGTTGAGGTCTCTGGAGCATGTGGTGCAGAGGGATTGGAATTTCTTTAGATGTAGCATTTCTAACAGAGCTGGGTCAGACATGGCTTTGTAAGTCAAGCAGAGACTGCCTCTAAGTAGGCGATATGAGACAGAGAATAGTTGGAGTTTTTTGAGTCTGTCCACATAGGACAAGTGTTTAAGGTCTAGGATCCTCTTTGTGAGGTACTTTTGTGGCCTCTCCAGTTGTTGCAGGTGTCTAGTGAGGGACATGCCAAATGGGGAATTGTACTTGATGACTGGTCTAATGAGGGAAGGGTAGAGGGAGACAATGACCTTTTTCTTCCTGCATGCAAAATCTTTAGTAATGAGATGTGCCAAATAGAAGGACTTTCTTACCACAGTGGCAATGCAGTGATCAAAAGAGAGGTTGCTGTCAACCTGTGTTCCCAGAGCTCTTATAACATCTTCTGTGTTCAGTGGACTACCATCAATGGGGTAATTCATGGGAACTGGGTTTTTCCCAAAGGGGATGATGACACATTTTTGGCATTGAGCTTAAGGCCATGGTTCTGACACTAGTCATTAGTCACAGTGAGGCCATTGTGTAGGATGTCAACATCACTTGGGGAGTTAATAATAGCTCACAACTTGCAATCGTCTGCAAACTTTGTCAGCCAGAGTCCCTTCGTGTTGGCCTGGACTTCAGAGAAGTAGATATCAAACAGAAGAGGACCCAGGACCAAACCCTGTGGGACTCCACTCGTGACTAATCGGCAGTGTGACTTGGAGTTCGCTACTTTCACACTGTGGGTTCTATGTGTGAGCTAGTTTGCAACACACCTAGTGATACAGGGGTTGATGCCAAGCTTTGTGAGCTTTTCTACGATTCCTGAGTGGGGACTGGTATCAAATGCCTTGGCCAGATCAAGGTAGGCTGTATGAACCACCTTGCCTTCATCCACAGCTCTGGTGACTGACTCAAAGAAGTCAACCAAGTTGAGCAGGGATGATCTACCCTTCACAAAACCAAACTGTGTAGGATCCAGAGTTTGGAGATTTCCTATATCCTTGTTTATTAGGTCCATGATGATGCGTTCCATAGCTTTGCATATCAGACTTGTCAGGCTAATGGAGTGATAGTTTCCAGGGTCTGTAGTCACTCCTCCTTTGTGGAGAGGGATAACTGTAGCAGTGCACCATTCCGCAGGGACAAAGCCTGAGGTGAGGCTATGATTGAACAGACCACACAGGTGAGGTGCCAGTTCACTCTGTAGTTCATTTAGAACACAACCAGGGATATTGTCAGGTCCCATAGAAGCTGTATTCTTGGCCCTGGACAGTGCTGTTTTAACCTGTGCAGCAGTAATACTGGGTGTCTGGCAATATACTGGTATTGTGATTGATCCATGGTAAACTACATTGCACTTACCTCATATAAACTGCTGTGGTGTGATTGTCTTTGTTAAGATTTTTTCTTCAGTGGTAACAGGTATTATTTGGTATAGCAACAATGTCACATCTACACATGCTTAGCTCAGTATTATTTTATGGTTGTTGTAACTGGATGAATCTGAAATAACCTATGTGCTTTGTCCTTCAAGTTGTAATAACTAATTATAGGACATTTCACCAGTTTATTCTGCTTAGGAAATATATATTATTAAGTTGCTAAGATGTAACTGGAATGCTGATAATATTAACTACATCTAATGTATTATGATATACTATGCAATTGTACTGTATTAATCCTGGAACTAACCTACAAATGAACACTGCCAGAAAATAAATAAATAAACTATTTGCATACTTTCATTTAAGTGAGTATACTGCCTGTAATGATTAACCATTCTACCATATAGTAGGGTACAATGGACATTACAGAGAGAATAAAATGGCAAAATGTGAAGATGGTATAAAGACCCTTCAGCATAATGTTAACAATTAATCTCAGTATAGAATGAAAACAAGCTGTGAAAATATCTTTTCTTACTTCAATATCTGCATTATCAGTAGACAACGTGTTATGTGTTTACATTTATGTTTAATATATTTTCATGCACATGTGAATTTTGGCTTTGGTGTTAATTAGGGCTTTAATGGGATATCCTAAGAAGTAAAGCCAAAAGGGAATTAATTTTTGCGGGAAGGATGTGAGACAGCAGTACACTATAGAAGTTATAGCAACAATGGAGTCTCCTTACAATACATTTCAAAACTAATGAGCAGCATTTCAGGGGAACTAGTCATTCAGCTCCAAGTTTCTTTAATATTTAATGATAGGCATTTGAACTAATGACACATCTCAGAGGAGCAGCAGAGACAGTGAACTGTCTATATTATTTTGGGAGAAATGATTTCTCTCACACTTTGCCTGTAGCCTGTATTGTCATGGCATTGAAATGGATTGGGGATTTTCTCTGGGTATATCTAAAGGTGTATGTAGTTAGTGTGTGTGTGTGTGTGTGTGTGTGTGTGTGTGTGTGTGTGTGTGTGTGTGACAGCCTGCACATGTGATGTGTGTGTATGTGAGTTTACAACTGTGTGTGTGTGTGTGTGTATGTGTGTGTGTGTGTGTGTGTTTAATTTACTGATTATTTTTCCAGAGTACTATTTAGGAAATGCCACAGACATTGTGGCATTCACTTTGACTGATAAAGAATAGCTTTCCAGTAAGGAGTGGGTAGAATAATATGGCTGGGTGATTGTCGTGGGTATCTTCTGTAATTCAAAATGCCTTATCTGAACAAGTCATAAAAAGAAGAGCATATGTTCTGCTCCACCCTCTTAGCCACCAATGCCAACTGCAGCATACAACTGTTTGGGAACAAGCATACTTAATAATTATGAGAAAAAACAGAAGACGGTATTAATAAACGGCAACAGAATGAATCGACCTATAAAGGTAAAATTGTGATGTATTTTCCTCAAACGATTGAAAATTTATCAAGAAAAGTAGTCATTAATTATAAGGAATAGTCACAGTTTATTAAGACGACTGCTAGCAGATTATTGCTTTCATATTTGGGACAAACCGCGTTTTAAAAGACAACACATAGCAAAGCAAGATCGAACTGGAAGTCTTTCCTCGTTTTCCCAATCAATATGAGGTGCCCTCCGTCCTTCCTCATTTTTCCAAGCAAACATAAGAGGCAACATTAGCTCTTATTCCTCATCTCCTGGGCAGAGCAAACATTTAGGACAAGCACTAACACTCGGTTGCAGCATTTGCTTGGTACACATCTCCCTGGGGCATGTGGAAGAAGTCGAGGTGAACAAACCTGGACGGAATGTAATTAACCTCTTGATCAAACTTTTCAGGCGAGTTTTGCGGGCTTCCTTTAGCAGCACTTGCTGTTGCTGTCCATGGTGCTGCAGATTAGAAGCTGTAGCACGTCGGAGCATGAAGGAGGTGTGATGGGCTCTACCAGGATATACATATATATGTAGGCTTGTGCAGAAGTCATATATTCACCACTTATATCAGAGAAAGCCTTGCATGGATTGTTAAACCAAACGCCTTCAGCTTCTTGAGCTGAAATGCTAACACAATAAAAAAATTGTGGCAATGAAACCAATTATCCACTGACTCAGGACGTATCCTGAAACTCAGCAAGACAGAAATGTCAAGCTGTCACTAAACTTTAAGGACAAGAAAAAAGGATTTCCCTAAACCTTTATTATGTCCGCTAACATAAAGGAAGAAATGAGGTACTTCTACACCAGCAGGCGCCGCTGCCTTCTGTGGACAAAATTACTGTAGTTGCTAGATCGGAGTAGCAAAGTGGTTTATAATACTTGGATCGGGAATATCAAACGAGTCGGTGCAAGTCTGTGCGCTGTACCTGTGAGGTAAATGTTTTAAAGTGTTCTTTCCGAGCTGATATGAGTATTGCTATGGTTGGTAATTGATGAGATATACTAACAAACTACTTCGTCCAGTCACAGAAAGTGTTGTATTGCATACCTACACTAGCTCTGTGCTCATAGCTTGCTTACTTTCAAACGCACGCACACCTGCTCCTGTTTCTCTCATTGACACACACACACACACACACACACACACACACACACACACACACCAGTGTCTTTCTCCCTACCCCGTCTCACTTTTATGGTTAAACACTGGGTCTCAGTCCGGTTATGTATGCCTACTAGTAAATGCAGCACGAGAGATAATCGCTTTCAGTTTACTGTAATTACATTCTGAATGACTCTATACCTAAGTAGCAGGATTTTTTAGAAGCTGACCTACTGCTGTAAAAAATATTTCAGTATAATGAACCGACGATGAAAGCCCGACTGTTGTAAATATTACCCTACAGCCTCTACATGCACAGGAGGGAGACTGTGCTGATACAAGCACTGCACCCTAAATGACTTTCCAAACAAGAAACCTCTTACTCTTGGATCTTGCGCATCCACTCCAGTAAAGATAGTTTGATATTTATGCAAGGGTACAAACTTCTTCGAAATCTAGCTATTATTTAGTATTTCAGCTATTACTATATTTCCCTGTGTATGTGTGTACCTGCCTGCATACCCCTTATTTTTATCCATCTGACTTTTATTTTTTTCTCTTATATGTCATTGTAATACTTAAATACTGTGAACACTTAGGAACAAAATAAATATAAATCAATTGCAATACTGCAAAGCTAATGCAAGATGATTTCGTGAAAGACCACGTATGTAATTTAGGCATGAGAAGATAGTTTTGGAAATAAATGATTGTCTTCTTTCTGAAAATCCATCAAACAGTGAAGTTTAATAGGCACTAACTGTGCAAAGCTTTTAGGATGCATTTCTCAGTAATGTACCATGTGAGGACAGATAGAAATGATGAATTTTAATAGTTAAATAATCCACTCTTGATTGAAGTGTAACAAAAACTGGTCTAAAAGTCATTTAAACATATAAAGTCTGAATTTCTAGCAACAGCAAATATATTTTCCATGCATGTTTCCCTTTAAATATTGTCTGCAATGTGAAACTGCGGGGAGTGTTTCAGTTCCCTCTGTAACAAATTCCGGCCAGTAATTGCAAATAAGCTTACAAGACTACTATGCACTATGTGTGTGTGTGTGTGTGTGTGTGTGTGTGTGTGTGTGTTATTGTGCGTGCGTGCGCGTGTGCGCGCATGCGTGTGTTCTATCTTTTCCTAAGAAAGAAAACAAAAGTGCCCCTAAGCATGTGTCGTTAAGGGGGAAAAGTATTAGGCTCCCATCCTCAAAGGCAATCAGAAAGTCAGCTTTAAAAAAAAAAAACTGGGCTGGAGTGGTCATTAGAATGTTTTTCCTATTTTGCATGGGAAGTGTCACATGATGTGCTTGCAAATAGCACTTTAAACATTCAGAATAGATTAAGAGTTGGTAGAGAGGAGTAGGTGGCCAATTTGAATTCCTGTCTCTACAGAGCATAAGTGGTCTATGTTAAAAGACCAAGACATATCTTGACATTCAGCTTTTTTATAGCTTTAGCATAATCTTCCCAATATTTTAATTGCAAAACATTTTTTCATAGTGATGATTTATAATGGATCTGGGGGGGGGGGGGGGGTGATGAAGAACAGCTGTATAAAATACCAGAAGCAAACTATCAAAGAAAATGTTAGTACTCAAAGACAGAGCTAATTTATGTACTAAGTGAACAATGGATATAAATCCTTAGTCATGAGAAGGCTTATTCAAAAGTGTCATGGCAAGCACATTTCAGTTTGCAGTATTTTTCTTTCTTCTTTTTTATCCTTCAGCACTAATTGCAGAATATTGCTAAACTTGCTGATATGCACTGTAAAGTCAATGCAAACAGCCATAAAACAGTGGCACTGTTCTACCCACTGAGTAAACGTTTATGTCCTACAGTGACTCTTAAGTGCACTGTGATTTCTATAAATCTGCAGCCCCTTATAACAATGAATGAATTCATGCACTTCTGTTTTTGCAATTTAATTCTGAGAATTCACTGCACTTTTTGAGTGGTGGTTACTAAAAAATGAAACTATCCATATGTCTTTGGAAAGGAAAGAATTACCCCTGGCAAGATAATAAAAAGGAAAACATGAGGTATCTTGTGACTTGTACTCTGAGAAATGTTGAGTAGACAGATATAGTCAACAGACAAGAATAATTGTTCAACTGGCAGCAAAGACAAGGTGAGACAAATGCAGATAGATTCAGTGCTTTGTGGTGAGATGAGAACGTTTAATCATATTGCTGAAGTTTTACTCTTCCCGACCAGCAACCATTGTTATAGTATATTGCATGAATTAATAATCTCATTAAGACTGACCAAACAGGGATACAACTTACAGCTCCCTACACTTTTTTACTTCCTATCCTTAATTTGCAGTCCTGCAATAAATTAATTGATTTAAAGGAAATGAGTGTGGATCTGTATAAATACTGCACAGACAAAGTAGTCAGGTATAGTATTTCTTATTACTTCTATCTCCTCTGCACAACTTCTGTTCAGAAATGACTGTAGACTGCAGTTTAGCATCATACTTTTTAAGTTGCCACTTACCTTTAATTAAGCAGGTAATTGTGCTCAATTGGTGGCCAGTATTGGGCAGTAAATACTAGTCAGAAGTGTGGTAACACTTGAAGCTACTGGTGGTGGAGTTTTGGCACTGGAAGGTTTGCAAATGACAGGTACAGCCAACTCTGAAAGCCTTACTATTATTATTATTATTATTATTATTATTATTATTATTTCTAGAAAGCTACCTTGCCATGGAACTGCCACATAAATGATGAGTATGATGATGTACAGCTTCCATAGTATTTTGATGATAAGCATTCCTTCCACCACAAATATTTTATGGTTTGTAGGATTTCTTATATATATTTCAATCTAGATACTGCTCAAGAGTGAAGCTGTATTTTAATCATTAACTTTAGAAAGTTATACTTTGCTTATTTTATATAAAATAATTGGATTCACCAATATCATCAATATGTTTTTGCCATCCTCCCATTTACTATATTTACTTTATTCAATTCAGGGAAGGTTGGAGGGAGGGGAGGAATGTCCCAGCATGCAAATGGTGCAAGACAGGAATACCTCATATAGGGCAGTGATCCATCTCAGTACATATATTATCCTACATCTGCATTGAACTATGCACACCAAGGTTCCTTAAACTACTTTTGATCACCTAACCCAAAGTGTTTGGAATGCATGGAGAAGCCAGAGTCCCAAGGAGAAACCCACAAGAGCACAAGGAAAACATGCCAAGTCCATAAAGAAGGCACCCCTGCTAAAAATCAAATGAAGGAACTAAGTGCAGTGAGACAGCAGTACCTGACACTGCTTCTATTAAAAAAAAAAAACATGAGGATGTTGTAGGAAATGTCATAACACAGAAAACAAATGAAATGATACATTGCAAATTAACTTCCTAATATCAGGTGCATAGTTAATGAAGACAAGTTCCATTCTGTACTGACATAATGTAAATCCAAAGCTCCCCTGTAATGTACTGCAATTATTGTAGCATTTTCTAGGCTATTATAAAGATTACTAATATATTTTGATTTGAACATATGAGCAAAATCATACTGTTCTTATCTTTTTTATTAAATTATATGGGAATAGAATAAATAAAAATGATGCATTCATGTGCATTCTTCTCAAGTGTCTCCAACTATATCTTATTAACAAAACTGATTTTGATCTGGATAAATCACAAACATTGTATTAATATCCATGCAACCAATGTTGCCAAGTCACATCTTACTCCTGTTGTACCCGATGAAAAGCTACCACTATCCACAGAAATTAATAGGCAAGCAGGGTATTGAATTAGATCACCAGGTCATACTTTTACATTACCCACATGTGTATGGACAATCTAGAGTAATCAGTCTACCTACAGTGTGTCTTTTGGATGTGAGCAGAAGCCAAAGTGACTGGAGAAATTCCATGTGAACACAAGGAAGGCATGAAGACTCCAGTCACAAGACCCCGAAAGACCAGAGAACTCCTTGCCTTGAGGTAACAAAGCTACTGTGCACCACAGTATCAACATACCAAATCTCAATATAAATTAATCATTATTCTGCTCTAATGAAAGACACTGAACAAAGTGCCATATGATTCATAAGGAGTTGCTTTTATACTGGTGCTAGTACATAAAATTAATATATGTATATCATCTCCCAGTTACAGCATAAACATTTTCTACCCTCAATTCTTAAAAAAATTACCAGTTTGATAGTGAACTTATCACTATTGCCTAAACAAAACTAGTTTGCCTTAGTCAAGAGTTCCTGAAATGCATTTTTTATGAAGATTGGAGCACCTCAAGCTGCCTTCTTATTTGTATCCTATGCCCACCTCCTTTTGAAGCTTTAAAATCTTAACCTTAGTGTCAGAACTTCCCTATCACCTTCCCAGTTTCATGCTATTTTTTATTTTATGACAGATGTCATAATTGTGTGCCCCTGCACCAGTCATCAGATCCATACACTCTTCTCAGGTTTCCCTATGTTCAGTTGACAAACCCAAGAATGGGTTACTCTTTATCAATTTTTCAAGATCAAACATGACTTCAAAATATAGGAAAGCCTAAAACGTATTTTCTTCATAGAACAATTCTCCCTGCAGCCCCCTCCCCCATGTGGGGTTTTGGGCCCCACCTCCCTATATTATGACAACAACTCCATGGTTGCACTAAATTAGATAAAAGTGGAAAACCCACTGCAAGTGCTTCTAATGTGGTTAAACAATTCATCTTGTAACATCTTCAGCAGAAAAAAATATGCAATTGAACCTTTCCAGAGAATCTATGGCTATACCATCATCTCTTATACTACTTCTCATATGCAAAAGTTAACTTTCTCATCCATTGCCTCTCAAAAATATCAGTCCACTTATGTATAGTTTTGTTACATAACTTCTTTATGCACCTGGATTCTGAAAACAAGTGTTAGTCTTGTATTGCTCCTTCAACATTTCCAGCACCTGCTAACCTTCTATCTCCAGTCTTTTTCTAATCTCATTGGAGTCAGAAGCCAGTGATGTAGTACCTGCAATTGATTATTCCAGATGTGCAGTGCTTTATTCAACTTCACAGACCTCTTCAAATATTCTATCTCAGATAACTAATCCTTCATTTTATATTGACTTAATTGCAGTGTTACTTTCTTTTATAGCATCATGGTCGAGTCCTAGGTTAGCTGCTCTTGAGGGCCATTTCATCCCTAGCAAACTTCTCTTTTTGTGTTTGAAATAAGATGTCCCTTTTGGTTATAGGTTGGCCTTACCCATCCCATCTCATTGCTGATAAGTATATATTACCCCTAATGAAAACAACTGGGATCATATCACAGATAATTGAATGGGACCCTTGAATAGGATAAAGCATTTAGTAGCTGCCTTTGTCTATGAGTAGTACATGGGACAGTCCTGGAGTATACTTTTGTTTCCCATCTGTAGATATAAGTTGAGCTGGAATATGGACAAGGATTAACTTTATTTTATGTGGATGGGAAGTCTGTTCCAGAGCAGCAATATCCTTTGCGGGATATACTTGTCTCTCTGAAGTGTTATGCTAATGTTGCAGTAGATGTTTAGATCCCTAAACCAAGTATTTCTGAAGAAATGTGGCTTGCTGATGTGCAGTAAATTCATCATTAATGGGTTTGATGATGCCTTACATTCCAGGCACAGGTCACTTTTTAGCAGTCTGTAGGATACCAAGTACAATGACAGAGTCGTGAGTCAGTCCATGTAGGACATGTTGTTTAGGGTTGTATCCTTTTAGTAAGGTATTTCTGTGGGCATTCTAGTTGTTGCATATGTCAGGACAGATACATGCCAAAGGGGGCATTATATTCAATGACTGACCTAATGAGGGCTTAGTAAAGGGGGACAATGACATCCCTTGATCTAGACACAATCCCTGTGTTTATAAGCTGTGCAACATAGAAGTATTTTCTTACAGCAATGGATGCATGTTGGTCAAGTTAGGCCACTGTCCAAATAAATTCCCAAATCCTGACCAGCTGGGTCAACTGTTAGGGGCATATCGTCAATGTGGTATTTTCCATGGTGGATGACTTCCTAAAGGATGCAATATATATTTTTTTGTTTGCATTTAGCTTTAGTCCATAATTTTGACACCATTTATTTATTTGGGACAAACCTTCCTGCATGATGGCCAAGTCATTTATAGATTCCGTGACTGTTCCTAGCTTGTTGTCATCTGCAAACTTAGTCAGGCAGAGCTATTTGACAATAGTTTTTACTTCAGAAAAACAGATGCCAAACTGGAGAAATTCCAGCACAGAACCTCGAGGACTATACTGGTCCCTTTGTGGACATAGGTTCCCCTATTTTGATTATCTGCATCCTTTCTGTGATTTCATTGATGTAGCTATAAATCTAGCCCCCTTTTCTTTTATGATGCATTCTATTTCTCCAACTGAGCCTGTCTAAAGTCTGACTTCTGCTTCTTACTTTCTAAACTGAGTCAACCCCCCCCCCCCCATTAAATACCAGTCTACCATTCTTCTGCTGGAATCCCTGTCTGTTCCATTAGAGTTTGGAAAGGTTTGACCTCTATTCCCTAGCCCAATGCTTTTCTTGTGGATCAGTCATTATGACCCCTTCCTTATTGTTATATTACTCATTTTAATTATTCTACTATATCAGTTGTTCGCAGGCAAATCATTTTAAAAATCTTCCCACAATCTGAAAATCTCAAGATAGTCTTTTCTGTGTGAATTTATTCTTCAATAGATCTGTTTTTGTTTATTTCTTGATTTATTTATGGAAGTATGTCTCTATGTATATAAGCATTTATTTATTCATATTTCTCTTCCCTTTTCTACCTTCTTTTTCCTTCTTACCTATATGTGTTAAGTTGTAATACATCTATAATTTTTGGCCAAGGTTTGGTCATAAGTCTACAGTGAAAAGTTTGAAAATAGGTTATTAAAGACTTTTTTCTTGTAAACTCTAAGCTTCAGAAACTGACTTCCTTATTGCATTGTAGTGCATGTCCCTTGGGCCCTGCACCCTCCCAGTGTCATCTTTAAATATACAAAGTTCTTGAGAAGAAAAAAAATGTGCCTAATGAAAACAGGAATAACATACATGTTCATATGCATGTCAGTCTGATATTTAGTATGTCAGTCTATGTCAGAGTATGTTAGAGTACAAGATGATTTAATACACTTTCAGACTTGTATGTCAGAGCAGTATAATATTTATTATTACTATACTTAAGGTGAACTTTGCCATTGTAGATTATTGCAAAATGGAAAGTATTTTAGATTTGTAGGTGTGATGTCATTTAGAAGACACAGGGCAGTGGGGAAAATGTAATATTGTGGTTTGGGAGTCATTTGCTATGAGGACATGGAATAATGCAGTGTAGGAGTTACTTAAGCTTTTACATATAACAGGTAACTAGCTCACTGAGTTTATTGGTGAACCTTTTTAGGTGTTTTATCCACTGGCTAAAATAAGAGGATATCGGCTTACTAGTTCACAGAGTTTCCTGGCAAAACTTAGTTTTAGGTGCTGTGTCCACTAATTAATACGCCAACTGCTACAGATCAGGATTGTACTGCATATCTTAAAACTCTTTCTCCACTAGCTGGTAATATATCATATGCCATCAAACAAAGTCTCTGAGACTCATGAGTCAAGGCATAAGTTACAGGAAATTTAGCAGCTAGACAAAGCTTGGAATTGCTGGACCAAAAACATCAAATTTCTAATGTTGCTTCCTTCATTCTGGCATGACAATAGCTCGGGGATAAGCACAGCATTTGAAGCATACATGTGACAAAGCTTCATGAAGGATGCCAGTGGGAATGAATCCTAACAAAGCAAATGGCTATCAACATTTATTCAATACTGGACATTCAGTGGTTTGGTCTCAGACTTCATTGTTATAAATTCTGAATTCTGAAATGTCATAACATTTCCCACAGTACTATGAACATCGTCGGGCTTGAATATGAAATACTGGGACTCTTTTCACTTAAACCTTTTACAAATGTTTCCATGGTCCTACAGTATATTGTTATTTTTGTTTTGATTGCTTAAAGTATTTGACCATGACATAAACTCTATAAGAAAGGGAGAGCTTGATACAGAAAAGCATGTCAACCATCTTCTATAAATGAAAATAGCATTTTCTGTAAGCTGCTAATCCTTACCGCTTTCATTTCTTTCTCATTACTTTATAAATAATATCAATGATACCATATTTTTCACAGCACTGACTCCAAATATTATTTTGTGACTGAGTATGCATTTAAATGGTAACTTTTGCCAAATAACTTCTGAAACTTCTGAACTTTTATTTAAAGCATTAACATCCTTAAATGTGCTGTTGTTTTAATATGAATTGTAATGTAAATGCTGTGTTGATGTCTATTATAGGGGTCTTTTATTTTTTTGACTGCATTGTGGACAAAAGGGATCCTTTGACTGTCCATGTATATCTGTATAGCATGGTCTGTCTCAGCAGTGTCACTTGTGAATGTCTGCTGTCATCATTGTTACAGCTGAGATGTTTGTACAACTAGGTACCACTGAACAACAATGTTATAAATTAGGGGTTTGTAAGTGGCATTTACTTTCCACAGTTTTTGTTTCTGAAAATGATAAGCCTAGTATACTATATGACGCATGTTTCCTGTTGTTTGTCAAAGAGATGACTATAGGAGTAACCACTTTTTCAGTTTACATCCTGTGTCAGGACATACAACATAGCAGTACTTAGCTGCTATCTTTTTCCACATATTTCCTAAATGGTTTATTGATTGTTCTATTTTAGAATGGGAGTCGCCTGCATTCTGATGCTTAGTGTATTGCACAGCAGAGAAGAAATTTTCTGACAAAGAATTTATTAAACATGTTAATTCTCAGTCATTGATGATTTCTGTATTTAACAGAGACATGGCAGTTTCATAAGTATAATTCTGAGCCTGTTAATAAATGGTCAATGGGTTGTCAACTAAGCTGAAAAGTGCACCGATCTCAGTGTAGTTTACAATGCAGTTTAGTAGTGTGTTGAGTGTGTGTAGTATCTAGCAGTGTTAACATGTGGAGGGTAGTAGCAGGACTGGGAACACATCATGTCAGCCTGTGACCCCTGCTTGTATACAGGGTAAGAGGTGATCAGGGACATCAATTAAAACCAGAATGTATAGCAATGCAGCTTATATACCCTGCACCGTAGGGAGATAGCAGCTGCCATGCATAGGCTTCAGGGAACAGGCAGAGTTTGCCCCTTCTGCAGCTATTAAACTTACTTATATATACAGATAAGCCCATTGGTATACATAAACTGGTCTATTCTTTTCTGTCATTTTTGCCTTTCTCCTTGTTGAGTATTTCAGCACCCCCTTTTGTCCACCTGTATGTTCCCCATTACACCTCACTGGGTGCCGGTGCATAAAAAAAGTGGCAAAAGATCTATCATCTTGTTACCATGAGGGACAGATGAAGTTCCTCAATGTGTCTTAAACCAATCCCAGAAAAAAATATATATTTTTGGATTGTAAGGCTTCTCTGACTGGAGCTATGACATTACTTTGCATTTTATCAGACAGAATGCTCATTTAAAAAAAAACTTCTGCAGTAATAAACATTATTTTGAAATACCTGAACTATAGTTTTCTGATGAAATCTATGAGACTGCTATACAAGGAACCAAGCAGAGCAATAACATTTTGGGTTGCATTTTATGACAACAGACAGTGGACAAGTAACATCCAGTATTTTGTAATATATTTTGTTTGCAAAGATTGGCAGACAAGAGATATTTTTTGTCCGGTCTACTGTTTTGACATTCTGATTTACATTTTTTAGCATAATCCATATGATGAAAATCAAGTGATATTTGATGGGAATATGCAGTACATAGTCGCTGTATTTGTTTGACTAGAGCTTAACATATGGTAGGGGAGGGTGCCATTGGATTACTGACAATCAAACTGTGGCGGATTTTGTGTGTGTGTGTGTGTGTGTGTGTGTGTGTGTGTGTGTGTGTGTGTGTGTGTGTGTGTGTGTGTGTGTGTGTAGGTGTTAGTTAAGTCTTACAATAGTTCTAACACAGTGTAGCTTTAACTAAGTGTAGATTCTGTTGTGGGTATTATGTAGAGCCATTGATAGCTGCACCCAGTGCAGATCCTGACCTTCCTTAATTCAAGTTGAAAAAAAATATTTTTGTCCTACAAGTCAGGAAGAAAAAAAGAAAGAAAAAAGATAAAAAGTTTTTTGAAAACAAGCAAAAGTATGAGCTTAGCAGAAAAAAATGTTCTTCTACCATAATAATCGGAACAAGACAACAGCTACAAATGCAACATATGGCTGGCTATGTCCATTCTTAGTGCCACACAGTGAGTGCTGAAGCTGTAGTGCTTAGCCCCAACTGCAAATGTGGTGGTGGTATTTAGAAATTGTATGTGGGTGTTGCAATATCACAATTGTCATTTACCAACTACATCCCCAGACAATTCTGCTCATGCTAGCTCTCCACTTTACTATCTCCGATAAACTCTCTCAATTAGGCATTAATCCATATGTTACCATATGGATAGCATAAGCTAACTGATAGAACCCACCTAGTCAAAATAGGGGAAGCCACCTCAAGTAGTAGACCTGTAACAAGTGGTGTGCCCCAGGGATCAGTCTTGGGGCCTCTACTGTTTGGGATATACTTCTCTAAGGTGCAGGCCAAATCTAGTGGGCTATGGATGACCAAGTTTGCAGATGACTGCAAGCTGGGTGCTATCATCAATTCCCCTAGTGATGTGGACATCCTTCAAGAGTGTCTCACTCAAACAAACGGCTGGTGCCAGAAACATGGCCTCAAACTGAAGGCCAAAAAAAAAAAAAGCATCATCATCCCTTTTGGGGAGAGGGACGTCCCCACAAACTATCACATTGATATTAAGGTACTAAGCATTCAATCTGTCGTGAAGGACTTGGGCATCCCAGGTTGAAATCAAACTGACCTTTTTCCACCATATTGCCTCCGTTGTATGGACAGCTTTCTACATAACCCAAATCATTATTAAGAGTATCACAAACAGGGACAAGGTGGTCATAACATCCCTGCATTCTTCCATTATAAGACCCATTATTGAGTACAACACCCACTTCAGCATGTACCTCGCAAACCACAAGCAGCAGCTGGAGAGACCACAGAGGTTCCTCACCAGGAGAATCCAAGGCCTCAAAAATCTGCCATACACAGATAGGCTAAAAGCACTGTCTCTCTACTCAGTTTCATACAGAATCCTCAGAGGTGACCTCTGTCTGGCATACAAAGCAATCTCAGACCCTACCCTGATGGGACTGCTGCATATCCACATGTCAAGCTCCACTTGAGTAACCCACATGCGCAACCTCAGCCTGGTCTGTGACATCAATAGGACTCACTGGCGGGACAGATTTGTGTCCAGAGACTCCCCCTTTTGTGTAACAGAATCCCTCTCCACATAAAGCAGAGTACATCATCAAACCTTTTTAAGCGCAACCTGGATAACTGGATGGGGAACAGAAAATACATCCCTGGGATTCCACCTTTAGCCCTGCAGGACAGTGGCATAAGGTGCTGACTTGTTGGAACATGGGCTAAATTTTTGGCTAGACTTGCAAGGGCCACAGTGCCAGTAACCTAATAACTTCCTATGATCCTATGATTCTATAATTGTAGTGTAGTGATGTGCATGTAATACTGCAAAGAGAACTACAGGACTCCCTGTAATGGCATTGCAGACATAGTCATATAAAAGAATGAATGTGACACTAGCATGTCTCAGTATATGAATACCATAGCTACATCCTGGTTTAGCTTCAGTAAATGCATCTGCTGTCTTATTAATGTTTTTGTCTAGTAAAAGAAATACTGTGGGTTACTGGTTTCATCCCTACTTATGGCATGCATTCTGCACGGCCTCTGCCATGGAACACAGTTTTGAAAACTTCAGTTATAAATGCTTTGTGCACTGAGTAACTTACTTTGCTGAGATTCATTGTGTTCTGTGCTCTTATTCCACAGACTGCTCATCAATTTAATGTAAATGAATTACTAATCCATAACCCCCCCCCCCCCAAATTTATAACTTGTGACATCCAAAGCCTTGTCCCAGTCATCTGAATACTTTGTGTTTCCCGGCCATTTAGCAACTTTGGACCCACTATTAATGCAGCCTTTGGTGCTGATCACTTCATAAGTGGTACCATGATCACTCATGTATATTGAAAAATGTCTTACAATCAGAAAACACAGATGTGTAATTATTGTTGTCCAGCATTCCACAGCTATATAAGCTATGTATTTCTGATACCTCTGGCATGTTGTTATCTGCCTGTATCACTGGTAACATCTGCACATACTATGTCTCTACCTTCAGCAAGTAGTTCATTATCTGGTTTGGGTTATTATATTATATGTTGATTGTATTTTAAGCCACGCTGAGGAAATAACTTGCTTGCAATCTATATGGCTACCTGGTTTATGTCTTCCTGGCTGCTCAGCAAGTATTTGGGCTCATTTACTAACAGCATATCTGAAGCTAACACCCCCCCCCCCCACACACACACACACACACGTTCACATGCACAAGTGTTCACCCTTACACACACATTCAAGTATGTGCATATCTTTCGGAGTATTTGAGTAGATATAAGTGACAGCTATAAATGTCTGTCCTTGCATGTAACTGCATAATTCTTTATTTTATTAGAGGCTGAGTACAGGCAGTTTAGACATGAGCAGATAATGATGTGTGTGGCCCATATATGCAGACAACATGTCAGTGTACAGGTTATAAAGACACTGACAGGAAAATAAAACAAAAGTGGCAAAGCAAGAAAGATAAAAACCTCAGGCTAGCAAAAATATAGAAAACGTTGCACAAGTAATATGAGAGTGAATGATTTAAGACTTTTAAGTACTGCACTTTAATAAAATGAAGGCACTAATCAAGAATTATATCAAGAAACAAATTTAGAGTGATGTTTGTGCATAAAAGATACATCTTGTTGTACAACTGGCTTCCGTATAACATTTTAAAAAGCTATGAAAATCAGTGAGGTTTTTGTATGATTTTACGAACATGATGTCTTTTGTCCAGAAAATTGTACACATAAGTGATTTATATAAACCAGTACATTGTGACCAGTTATATAACCCGAGTTTAGTTACTGATTATGCAAAGGAATGTATTACTTTTAGACAACAATGTTTATTTAAGGAGAATTCAAACATTTTCCTGTTTGACTTAAAAAGTAATAATAGGTTCTGCATGAAGGTTTACTTTTCATATTTGTGATTATCTCAGAAAGTATAGGCTACTTGTATAACAAAAAATTTAGACTTTTGGTATAAAATGTATCTGAAGGTTGGATCTATACAAGCGAAGTCCTGATTTTAGAAGGACATATTATATGCATCATGATTTGGGGCAGAAAATTTATTACAGATGGTGGCAGTGGCACAAAAATATGTTTTATCTAGAATTATTGGTGATTTAAAAATGTTATACAGAGTGACTTTGTGAATAAAAGTGACTAGATAAACAGATGAGAGTATGCAACTGTGTAATTAGCATACAGTATGTTGTTAAATAATGAGTGTCATGAAAGAGTAAAAACATGACCACAAACAAGAAATGGCAGAAACTGTGAACCAGTGCATGTTGTTGATGCTGACATAGAATACTTACAAACTTATAACATTGTGCGGCTGTGTTATAAATTTTACAGAACAATGAAAATATCTCAGTCTTGCTTATCATGCTAGGCCTCAAACTGTCTTGAGTATTGTACACATTATTAAAAGAGGTAAAACTGTTTAAAATGAAATTATGTTAAGGTATTGGAGAAACATTCCACAACTAATAAAGACTGAAGTCAGTAGTTATTTATTAATACAATTCAACTTATGAATATGCACAGGCCACAACATACTGTAGAACTGCACAGGCATGCAGAGCATTGTCAAACTGGAAGTGGACTGCTTGATGCATTAAACAGACACATGTCACTTATCTAACTATCTGTCTATTTATGTCTGTCTGTCTATCTCTCTGTTTTTTTTTTTTTTTACTGGGCAAGTCTCATTTTCAGCAGAGGCCAAGGAAAAAGGCTCCTTGTAATACACATTTTTCACAAACTACAAAATATTAAACAGGTAAAAAAGTATGCATTATAATTAACAGAAATTATTACAACACATCAATGCTGGATTGCAATACAAGTGGGTCAAAGGACAAGAGGAATAGGGATAGAAAAGGGGAAAGGAGAGAGGAAAGTAGAAGAAAAGAGGGGTAATATTACAGTAGAAAGGATAGTGCAAAGCAAGGAGCCGTAGAAAAACAGAAGTGAGCAAGTTAGTTTTGTATAAGCAATTAAAATGACTAGAATGTGTGACTAGTGTAAGCATAATGGGAAGTTGTACAAGCAGTTAATATAGATTGCAGTGCCTAACAATTTAAGATGAAGGTTTTGAACAAGTGCAAAACAACTGTCATGTTAGGTAGGATTTTAATATGTCCTGAATTTGAATCAGATTTCCTTTTGTCTTCCATGTGATAGTAAAGAGCTTCATATTTTGCATACATAGTCATGATATAATGAAGCTCCATGATGACTCTTGGATTTTGTTATTTGTAGGAGATTGTTTGTTTAGGATCTAAGGTTTCTGTCTGGTAAACATTGCTAGATTATATTAAAGTACACATAAAAAAAAAAAAAACAGTGTCTGGCTATACCCCAAACAATGCATTATCAACTGAAACACCAATAATGCTGAATACACAAATCAGCTAAAAGAGACTGGTTGCATAGCTAATAAGGCAGCTTATTTATTTATTTATTTATTTTTTGCACATGGCATTGCTTGACTCGGATTGTCAGTGGTTTAAAGAAAAAAAAACTTCTAGGAAATGTCAAAATGGAGACCATATTGAATGTGTTTAAATGGGTTCTACCTGACATAGTCGAAACCACACAACACCGACAACAACATCACCGACACCACATAATCGACAGTCCATTAACACGAAACCTCACATACCCGACAACGAAATAACCGACGGTACACAAACACGAAACCCCATACACTGCACACACCACAATAACAACAATAAAAAACAAAACACATCCCCATTCCACAAACCACACACACAACGCAAGCACACCAAAATCCTTACAAACCCACACTAAACCTTACCCTAACCCTAAGGTCCGTCACTATCGCACACGTACCTAACCCGCTCCCTAACCCTAACTCACTTAACCCGCCCCTATCCCAAAGTCTATCCCTACCGCACACTTACCTAACCCGCTCCCTAACCCTAACTCACTTAACCCACCCCTATCGCTCCCTAACCCTAACTCACTTAACCCACCCCTATCCCCACAGACCGTCAATATCCACACTTACCTGACTCGCACCCTAACGTCCGTCACTACCGCATACTCACACAGCCTTTTCCCATGTCGGCATCCTCAAGGCCGGTGTTGTCATCCGTCGTGTCGGTCTTCTGCATTGTCGATGTTCTGGCACTCGCGATTCGCATCGGTCTTCTTCATTGTCGATCTTCTGGAGCTCCGGATTCCGTTGTCGGTCTTCTGTGCTGTCGACTAAGTCAGGTAGAACCGTTTAAATGTTGTTTTCTGAAAAGCATTGTCATTAGCAAGGATAAGGTGAATGAAAACAAATTCTAAGAAACAGCTGCACAAACAGCAGGTACAAAAGAGTATTACTGATTAAGGGACGCAATAAGCTGGAAAGATGACAAGACAGTATTAGGTAACAACACAAATGGGTACCTAGGGAACATTGTCCATAATTTATGCTTATTAACAGAGAAATGGGCACCAATTAAATGTAAAAAAAAATCTTGTTGTGTTGTTTAAGTTGGCAACCACCCCCTACCCTCAATATATAGTATATATAATATTTCACTACTAAACAGCAATGTATTCAAGCTTGAATGAACCTTTTCAGAATGCACTTGACTTGACTTATGAATGCTCATAGGCAACAGCATATTTCAGTATACATCATGTGGCATTTGCAGTCAAACCAGCCAAGGATATATTATCTAGATTTAAAGATGTCACCATTCACTTGCATTCAACACTAAATAGACCAGTTACAGAGTACAATGATCCCTTCCAGAGGTACCTCACTTAACACATTGAATAAATAAAGAAGACACAGAGATTCCTAACTAAAATTATTTCAGGATTAAAACCACTGAGCTACCAAGAGAGGTTGGAAGTCTCTATCCCTTTACACAATATCTTATTGACTCAGGGGGGTGGTCTGCATCTTGCCTATCATGCTTTCCTTGATCTCCTATACTCTCAGACTTACCCTAGGACTAAGTGGCTTAGCACTCCTTGAGCAGGGGTGTGCAGTCTGAGTATGGGTATTGACAAAGCACAGATGGTCATAAGACTAAATTGCCTCAAAACTCCTATGGATCCTGTGAAACATGTTAAAACAAATTCTTTTTGTAATTTTTCACATGTATAAATACTTCCTACACTGTCAAAAGGTTCCTACTACATGATCTCCTCTGGCAGCAGCTCAGTACTCACCTGCTTGCTGCTACTTGCTCGAAAAAGCAGTTGCTCAAACTTCCTCCAGTCCAATCTTCTGCTTTTACATAGCCCTCCAACCACAAAACCTTATAAAACTATATAACCTTACAAGACCTTAAACTTTAACCCTCAAACTACCACCCAGTTTCCAAACCAAGTCCTTTCTTTCTTTCCCTAAAACTCCACTCTCTCCCTAACTATAAAGCCCCTAAAGCCCCTGATCTCTCCCTAAACCTGAAACTCCATTCCTATACACTAAACTTAAAAAAACAAAAAACTCCCTCTCATTCCTTAACACAAAAACTCCCTTAACTCCCTTCTTGCCCCCTTACCCTAACCCTACCACCACCACTCGATTCTCAAAGATGCTTCCCCAAATTCATTTCCAAGTCTGAGTGTGAACAACGGCCTACACGAGCTACAAGACACTCCGGTTCCTGGCTTAGTGACTGTTGATCTTGAGTGCTCAGGATGCAAGCTCTTATAATGTTGTCCTGGCAAAACTGTTATACAGACACAAGACTTAACATTGTCGCAATAGTTAAAGATCTGGACACATATGTTGAGAAGATTTGAACTTCAGCAACTATATGCTCAGCATGAGAGCTTAAGAATCAATTATGTTTTGATGTTTACTTTGATTCGCCAAATCAAGAAATAAAAAGGTCTTGATGCCTGAGTGTGTCAGCTTATAATGATCAGAATTAGAGTATGATAATCATTTTGGTATCCTAAAACAAAAGTCTATAGGAAAAAAATACTGGAATAACTAAGGATATGTTTACAAAAAATAATGATAGTTTTAAAGCTTATCATATGAAGAAAGTAAAAATCTTGAAGATTCATTCCTTCTCAAATCACAAACTTAGGGGAGGTATTATTATCTTATCATGCTATTTAAAGCCTGTACATTTCTGTTTTTGTATAGAAGTTCACTCTTAAGTGAATCTCAAGCCCAATGTAAACTAAGACGTTATGAGAATATTAATGAAAATGAAGTGACAACTAATTGGCTGACTGAGCCAGTTATCTGTCTTGGAATACGCTCCATAATAAAATTAAGTTTAGCTTTATTATACAGAGATTGCAAATACAGGGTTTGTAGGTAGGCAACGATGAATCTTTGGAAATTAGTCTGTGATAACGATGATGACAACGATGACAACGATGACAATGATGGAGATGATGATGAAGATGATGATGATGACGAAAATGATGATGATGATGGTATTTTCCATGGCATAAATATTTTGGACCTGCCTATACCATTGCTGACCCAATTCTAATTAGCTACTGTGTGATCTTAATAGGGATGGGAGTAAGTGACTAATGCCATCTATTGCATCCTGTGGCAAGACGATGGCAGAGTCCCACTGCAGGAGTGTCTTGTGACAAAGTGCATAATGATTTCTGCTGCAGTAGAAACTTACAAGATATAAGCAGATGTTTCATCATCTTTATTGACCAACAAGAGTAGAGTGCACAGAACATTCAAACAACTCTCCTAACCCAGCTTGATGATGGCTACAGTCCTTGGCTTTCTCTCCCTCTCTTCGTGTCCTAATAGCCACGACAAAAGAATGGAGAAACAGAGTATTTGAGCTTGATTTCCACTTGAGAGAGACGTCAAGTGTCAAAAAATGACAACCTTGCATTGAGCAGTCAGTCTAACCTTTGCTGCTGTATATCCACTCAGACCCTATTTTTCCTTTACTTTTCTATTGTTTTGTTTCTTTCTTTTCTTTTCATTCTTTCGTTGTTTGGACACAACTATTGTCTACTTTGCTGTTGATCATCAGCAGACCATAGTGTTTCTCTTTGATCATGGGTTCTAACTACCCCTCCTTGCCTCTGCTGGACTAACCTCAGTTAACGGATGGTGTCAACAATGAGATAAGTCCATCATGGGTCCATGTCATAACACCCTGCATGTCGATCATGCAGTGTGTTGGCTGTGCTTAACCATGTATCATTTCAGAAAGAGCTGACGTCAGTAAGCCACAGCACTACAACGTGACTGTTTCCCTGGCTTCTGCTTGGCTAGTCTAACCACCTTGTCTGCCCTGTACACATGCTCATTTCTCCATCTCAGATTCCCAAGACAATAATCTAACCCAGACTGCTTGGTCTGTGGCCAGGACTTTATCCATTTTTAATCAATAGCACTGGCTCCCTGTTTATCAAGTGAGATGAATGCAGGTCACTTGGGTCATGGTTTGAATGGATTCATAACTATGAGCCAGGTAACCTGTTTTCATCCAGTGAGTTTAACACCTGGTGAGGGCAGGAAATGTGGCAGCAGTGTAATACCTCAAAAATATCAGGGAGAGGGGAAGAATACTGAGAACAGCCTGATAGCCTCACTGATGATACTGACTGGGTGCATGCTGAGGCACATAATAACAAACATTTGCAGACATTATGGCTTTACGTCATTGCATGTTTGGCGGGAATGAGGAATGGGTAAGGCATAAGACAAAATAATCCCTAGGACACTGAGTTTGAGGCTATACTAAGGTGTGTTAACCTTCTATCCGACAACAGATCAAGCATCAGTTTAGATCAAGAGGTTCAGGATGGTTCCTGGTATCCAAGATTTAGAAGAGGCAATGGAGGCTGCATATGGTCTGCTGCATAAAAAAGTATATTACCTGTGATTGATGAGCTCCCGTCTCATAAACTCACCTGCTTACTTCTAGTATTTAAGTTCTTCCTTTCCTGTATGTTTTCATCTCCAGTATGGGTCATGTCCTGCTGGAATATGAATAAAAAATAATTGAGCAGGTACATTTGCTTCAGTTTCATTGTACCTCAAGCAATATACATACAGAAGTGGATGCTGGCTGCTGTCAGAGCCTTTGCCATACAAGCTGCACTAGTTACAAAACAATTTCTACACTTATAGATAGGCACAACTGTATCATTGTGAAAAGGTGAATGATGAGGTAAAGTCAGGCAGAGAATTTAGTTACAATATGTTGTTTCGTTAAATACAAATACTTTAGTAACATTGTAGTATTCAAAGAAGCACATATTTTATAAGACAGAAATGATGCCCAGTGTTTGTCGATCTCCTAGATAACCCGCATTTCTCTCATCAATAAAATTGTAGTACTGCAGGTATCATTAATGTGGGTTCTAAATTTACAAGGTACATCATGTTAGACTCTGAATTTTCAAAATATTAATTTTGAAATATAATTATTTTAGCATGATAATTAATTATATTTTCTTTCCATTTTATTCTGCCACATGGAAATAAAAGTGAGAGAAGCTAAACACTGCTGCAGAGAGCGAATGTATTAATAATGATAATTTCATTTGACCCAGATAGGGTCCTCCTAAGAAGCAACCTAGATATGAGTAACTAATAATAGTGAGATACTGTTAATTAATTTTGCACTGGTGAGTCTTCAAAATATATTTTAAGAAAATGATAAAACACTCCCAGCAACAAACAGCAGTATAGGTAATACTGATTTAAAGAAATACACAGAAACTGGTTAAACAGTGGCAAACCATTTTTCTTCTCTCATTTTTTTGACTACAGGTCCGGCACCAATATCATTATCTCAAACTTCAAATATTAAAAAAATACTTTTTATATAACATTAAAATACAAGTGTTCCAAGTTTTAATGATTCATCAGAAATGAAACGTTCTTTTTTCATGGGAGAATGTCTTCTGTCTTCATGTCTGAGCTATACAGATACATAGTGCAAAGTATTACATGCCATAATATGTACTGATTAATGGTTTATTCATTTTCTTATACATGATCTGTTTTTATTTTCATTTTTGTATAGCACAATGGTATATCAATGAGTAACAATAAGATGGAACTCTGATTCTATATCCAAAATAAAAAAATATATATTTCTGTTATTGTGTAAAATCATCTTATAGTGAAAGACTGGCAGATTGTCTAAAAGCATGCATGTAGCTGAGAACTATGCTGTAGATTTATCATTACAGTCTCAAATCTCAAAGAAATAGAAATGCAGACATGTAAAGGAAATGCAAACACCTTTCAATGCATTATTTTTTTAATCCATCCTTAAGCATATCAGTTTGCAGTTTTAGTATAACTACATTAAATTGTAAAATTTTCTGAGAAAAGCTAATTAACTTCCATCAAGTAAATCCATTTTGATGCTATGTCCTTTAAATAAGAATATGCAGTTATGTTTAAATAATTTAATATGTTGCATACAGACTATCAATAAAGCTAGATGCCAAACATGAATAATAGTATCGTTTGGGAAGTCATCTATCTCTGGAACTATCATATTGACAGTGCAACCCTAAGCTGACCTAGTAGTCAGGGACTTGGGGAAACAAAGAGACAGCCTTTGACCATCATGTGTCTACAGTAGTGAGGAAATCATTTGGTTTTGTTCCTCTGTGTCCAAGGAAGTAATTATTCCACTGTATTCAGCATTCATCAGACCTATCATTGAGTACAATGCCCCATTTGGTATGTACTAACCAGGCATATCCAACAACTGGAATGCCCATAGAGGTTCATCACTAAAAGAATGCAGGGCATAAGTAGCATGCCCTATGCAGACTGCCTCAAGGTCCTATCCTTGTATTCTGTCTCCTACAGACTGTTGATGGGAATTCTATGCCTGGTAAACAAGGCATTGTCAAACCCTACTCTGGTGGCCATCTGCATATCTGCAAAACAAGCAGCACAAGAATTGCCTCTTCTAAAGACTTAAACCTTGCCTGTGATATAAACAGGGCTTGCTGGAGATACAGGTATATATCCCAGAGACTACATCTTCTCTGGAACAGGCACACCATCCTTGTGAATCAGAGTTCCTACCTAACCCAGTTCAAGTGTAACTTTGACAATTCAATGGGGAACAGTGACTTCATCCCTGGTTTGGCACCTGTGTCTCTAATGGACACAGCCTGTAAGTGGTTCATCTACCAAACCCCTGTTTCTAAATGTTTCATCTCCCAAGCCCCTGCTTACACTTATCAAGGGTATCAGAACTTGTCAGATATTTGGGATGCATGGCTAGGCTTAAAAAGGCCCTTGCAGTCCTATTACACACCTATGAAATGTTATAAATTTCATAGCGACTAGGGCACAATGTTACATTTATATTAAGGCATGCTGTAAACAAAGAAATTAACAATACACTATTCAAATTAATTAAAGATGAATAACTTTTTTAAGAATAAAGGAGACGTAGCATATGGTCAGAACTGCTTTAGCTTGTGGTTATTCTAGGGAATTAATGAATAGGTACAGAGTCAGTTAGGGTATTCAGGGTTGACAGGTAAGATTTATCTCTGCATTAATTATAATTAGATGAGTTGCCCTATCAGCTGTCAAGGAATAACATTCCTCATTCCTTTTTATATAAACAGAGATGTGGAGTATGCCTGCCAGTGATTTAAGCCAGGTATTGTTGATGTCGCTTGGCTCCAGGGTTGATGGTTTGATCATCGCATCTAGTTTGCCTCTGGTTAAGCCTTGTAATGTTTCCATGTATTTCTGTTGACTTTCTTTGGGTAACCCATCTTCCTCCCAAACTAACAAGACATGCTGCTTACTTTGACATGCAACTCTAATACATTATTTCTCCTAATGAATTTTGCAGCCTTTTTACTTGGTTCTCACCTATAAAGAATCATGTGACTCAGTGACTAACCTAGTTAACAAAGTAAAATATACACAGTATAATCAATTTTAATTTGCGTATTTTGTGCTCTTAGGCTGCAAGCATGATTTCCTGCCATTGTCAGTATTTCATAATTCTACTCTCAATATTTTGTCTAATAAGCAGGGTTTACAATAAACACTAACAACTGCTTAGTAAAAGTTCCATATAATAATTGGAAAAAACAGGATCAGTAAGAATTATTAGGAGAAGGAGACTATAGCACTTGTAATAAGTGAAACAGGGATTAATAAAGATGGCCAAATGTGTGAAATATAGCAGTTTGGGATGCAGAATGCATGCTCCTGAGTCCTGCTAAACGTTTCATTGCTTATAAACATGAAAAGCTGAGGAATAATATTTCTGTGAATGATGCCAGAATGATCTGAGTAGTCTAGTTTGTGTTGGTGTAAAGCAAATGGTAATCTATCAGCACAGATTCTGGAAAAGTATCCCAGAACTAAGAAAGTACAAACTGTTGAAAGTAGGATATATGCAGCATGCCATATGCAAATTTATTTTATAAGCAAACATGATGTATGTACAAATGTACATACACATTAAAAGGCATTTTGTTGACTTGCATTTTAAAGCCATTTCTGTGCTGCATCTTTCACTCAATGACTTTATAACAACAGTTACAAAAGACTGTAAAGACATCACAGATTCTTGGACCTCCAGAACCATTCTATGTTCACTGTTTGTTGACTACTGTTTGTTTCCTATAAAATATTCAGAGCATTACTGTGGTCTTTGGAGAATTTTGCTGTGCAGTTTTGAAAAGCATTAAATCTTATCCAGAAATCAATACTCTGCATTATCACTGACCAGAGCCTTTTAATTTTTCCAACCAGAATCGTGTGCACTCTGTTACCGTAGGGGAATAGAGCCCTGACTATGACCTAGCCAACTTGTAAGTGATTAACAGCTTAGACATTTGCTGTAGACGTTGTGAAGGAGAACAGGAAGGCTTGACACAAACTTCCAATTATTATACCCCAAATTCCAGTGAGTAGGTAACATCATTACAAGACATACATTGCAGCATATATAAAATCTAACTCTTTTCAGAGGAGCCCTGAAACAAAAGCTCCAGTCCAGAATTACAGTTATTTGCAGAACTGACTGATCACAATTAAACAACAATAATACAATAACAGAAAAAATGTTTTTACACAATTATTAAGAAAATGATGCAAGAGAAATGATTTTTCATAATAAAAGCAATCAAAAAGATTAAAACATATTTTAAATCTCACTCCTATTGTTGTCATGTCACAAGTATATGGAATACCAAAGCTGTAACTAGAAGCAGCAGAAAAAGTCAAACCTGTATAATTAGTGAGTAAAATAATAAATTAGCATAGCACCTTGGAGGTGACAAAATGCATTAGCAACTCTGAAGTATAGACAGCAAATCAGCATGTAACAACAATGTTAGGAATAAAGTTGGGTAGATTGATTGCAACAAACCATTAGAAGATGGCATAGTAACGGTTTGAGTTAAAGAGTATTTATTTTTATGTATTTATTTATTTATTGATAGCTTAACGTACTGTAATTCTTGGGGATATGTTCTAAGTTATGGTAGAGTTTTTTTCTTAATGTACTTATGTCAAAAAATGCCTAAAGACATAACATATATTTTCGGAATTTGTGACATCAGCCAGTTTTCTGGTTGACACCCTGCCTTTGCCAGAGGATGACATAGGTCCAGACAATGACAGCAATATGTGTGTAAGACATAACTATGTGACATTTAAGTAAAAATAAAAACTGAAGGATCTATAGTGTCAGACAGTAATGTATCATTCCATAATGACTATCAGTGAACCTAGTTTTTCTACCACATGCTTCCTCTACCTTGTCCAGGTTTCTTATTGATCTTAGTAACAAGAGTGCAACCACAAAATTTAGTTGATGGGATTTTCTCCAATAGGTAGAGACTTCTATGCAGTGTGACGTCTGATAGGTTTAATAAAGGAAGAGTTAGGGATTATGATTTTAGGTGAAAACAGAATATATTTGCTTTGCTTGCATTAAGCTGTCAACCAAACTCTCAGGCAACTGGAGACACAAGCTGGATGAAAAAAAAAATCAAAACCACTGCATAGTTGTATGGGAAATATAGGGATACAGAGGTACTTCAGACAGTGAAGGAATTTGGCACAGGTATTGGAGATATTCACAAAGTAGTCTTCTGTTAGACGTTTGTAGATTCAACAGAGTAAAGATTTCCTCCCACTATAATGTTTCAGTTCATAGTCTAATACAAGTGTTGATAAAATACAGGTTTAGAAGGAAGTCAGTATTCCTATCTAAAGTAAGTCTCCTTGAACTGTATAAAATTATAGTGACAGTATTTAACACATATTGGTAGATTTGTGTTGTTTGAAACAAAAATGAAATAGTTAATTTGCATTCCCAGAAATATCTTCACAAAGTAAATAAAATAAAGGACTAATGATTTTAACTATGCAATAAGAAGGCATTCATAATACTTCAGTCCATGTTAGTATAATAAGATAGTTTTGAATGGCTAAGGTCTAGCCTTCCTTACATGTGTTACATAAGACACAGCATGTACATTACACTTAATATGCTGTCTTTATATATTATATGAACTTATGCTGAATACTTTAGCTATACTCAAGCAGGGAGTAAGACACTGCGGTTAGAAACTTAAGTCAGTGGAATCAGTCCGTTCAGAAATGTCACTTTTTTTAATTTACAGAAGGCAAGACACAATACTATATTTTGCAGAGGGTCAAGAATTTCTCATTAGTACAGAACACATTTTGGACAGACTGTGACAAAATGCTTGACAGATTAAGTTAGAAAAATATTAGCTGAGATAGCTTATACCTTAGTATGTACTGTATCAAGTACTGACTTTTGTTGTGGGGAAAATAAGCAAGCTGTGCCCCTGCAGAAGCATACATTAAGATGTCGGTTTAATACCAGAGCTCATGGAATGGGATATTGGAACATTAAACTTTTGGATTTAGTGCCTGTCTTAGCCTAAACATAGAAACACAAATCTGAATTGCATATAAAGACTCCTTGGTTTATGCTGTCTGCATATATCCTTACTCACGGATGAGCCACAGATCATGTTCAGCCAATACCTAATCCTTACTCACGGACGAGCCACATATCATGTTCAGCCAATACCTAATCCTTACTCATGGATGAGCCACATATCATGTTCAGCCAATACCTAATCCTTACTCATGGATGAGCCACATATCATGTTCAGCCAATACCTAATCTTTACTCACGGATGAGCCACATATCATGTTCAGCCAATACCTAATCCTTACTCATGGATGAGCCACATATCATGTTCAGCCAATACCTAATCCTTACTCACGGATGAGCCACATATCATGTTCAGCCAATACCTAGTATCTTTTTCTTTCTGTGACAAAAGAATTGCCTTATCTCTGTCCTCTGCATTCTTGAATTATGCACTATACTGGTGTTACTGTCTCTTCATAAAGGTTGTTTTATTCATCCATTATCCTTTCTATGAAAAACATACTTCTTTGTACATGCTGGGAGTTGTCTAGCTTCCAAAGAAATTACCTGTTGGCTCCTTTTTTCACAAAATCTTACACTGTTATTGAGATAGGCTGTCTGGCTTCTAAAGAGTGTACCTGTTTGTCTCCATTTTTCATGGTAACATTTTAAATTATTGAGAGATATCTTTTTGTGTCATGCTTCATTTCTGCTACCATTTTTGGTGGAACTTTTATTGCCTCTTAATGTTGGTCATTAGAATGTCTCCAAAACTGCCATTAGCATTCACAATTATATTTTTGTCATTTGTCTTTATAGAGAAATGACAGCATATCTTTTCTCATATGAAACATATCGCTCAACTATCCAGATTTTCTCAGAATGTCCAGACTTTTGCCTCATATATTTGGTCTATTCCTCATAAAATGCGTCTTTTTTTCTTTGCTTGTTATTTGCCTGTGGCATTTGTTCATTCCATTGATAACCATGGTCTTAGTGCCATTCCAGCTCATGAATGTCATTGTGTGTTTGTTGCACTGCAGTCTACATCACCTATTTTAATATTTATGACATAGCAGCTCAAGCTGTTAGTGCCACTTTTACTGTTCATTTTAGCAGGCTTCCTTTTCTAATTCTGAGATTCATAACTTTGAGTCCCAAAATTATCACAAAAATTAAGAATTTGAAGAAGTACATTGACTTTGTTAACTCAAATGCCCTGGAATAATTGTTCATACCCTGACAAGAGGAACATACTAGAACTGGTCCTCATCAACATGTCAAACAGATGCACTACACAACCGTTGGACCCTCATTTGTTAAATCTGACTATAAATCAGTCATTTTTGAGCTGTCACTAACACCAGATCTCACAAAGGGTGAAATCAGACAAAAAAACTTCACCAAGGCAAACTATACCCTCCTAGGTGAAGGCATAAATGCATTCTGAGCCCCTTTCCAGCTGGAAGTGGTAACTACCCCGAAGCTTACATTTAAGCCCTATGCAACCACTTGCATAAGTGTTTAGACTCGGCTGTACCACAGAGAATCAAAGCCAGAGCCACAAGTAAAAACAAGCCGCCATGGTGAACATTCAGCATCAACAAACTTTACAATAAATGCAAAAAGTTGCTGTTCATGAAAACAAAGGTGAGACCCCAACAATGGAAAAGCACCCTCCTCAGCCTCAACAGGCAAATATGACAACTTTTCAAATCCTCTAAGGTTTTTTTTGAGAAAAACTTAGCAAACCCAACTAAGGATAACCATAAGGCCTTTTACAGCTATGTGCATAGTCTAAAAGGTAGGACTATTGACCAATGGAATTGCACACACTGACCCCACAGAGATAGCAAACCTGCAAGTGGATAAGTCTGGTGAAAATTTCACTCCACTATCTACTCCGAGGCTATCACAAACCTTGCCACAAGCATCTCCCCATCCTGCATATCTGAAGAACAGGTCATCAAACCCCTGCCCAAGGCAAAAACACAGCCTCTATGGGACTAGACAGCATCACAGGCTGTCTTCTAAACAGGCTAAAATATGAAGTAGCATCACCATTAAATATCCTTTTCATCACAGTCTAACAGCAGGCTTTGTTCCTGCAGAATGGAGAACAACATTAGAGAAATAGCATATAAAATTAATCGATATTATACATGTGGGTCCTCTTAAGTGGTTTATCTAGCCTGCTGTGTCTCATGCCCTGCATTTTATGTGGGCAAAACATACAAGAAGCATAAAAACACTAATGGTCTGTATAGGCATATTTTAGAATGTCCATTGCATTCATTTAAATTTATTGTTATAGAACAAGTTAAAAAAAAAAACTTGCAATGTTTTATAACCAATGGCACTAGAATAAGAGTAAATTAAAATGGCAGCTTAAACTCAACGCTATGCATATTCCAGGATTAAATTAATATTGTTCCATCAATCTGGTTTTAAAGTTAAAACATTTGGAAATGTAAGTCGCTATTCAAAGTAATTTTATTATTTTTAATATATATAGGTTTTTATACACATATCTATATTTTACATATGTTTGTTATACATAGGTATTTATGTACTTTTACCTTTGATAAGGTTTTTATGTTGAATGTCAATCAAGGTTTAATTATTTTATTGGTAGTTTGGTTACACCTTTTAATTTCACTATTTAAAGGGATGTTTAATACACTTGAATTCAATTCTGATGAAGTCTCTGTAATTTAAGGGACGAAAGCACTTAACTGTGAATAAAGGATTTGAGCTTTACAGTTTGGCTCATTTTTTGAAGCTGTGATATTGCTATCAGAATTGTGATTACTGCGCCTCAAAGGCTTTTTTTGTTCATTACATATCCCTGGTTCCAGTTCGTGTTTCTTATTTGCATACCTATTCTTTACCTGCAATATTCCAAGTGCACGGCTGTGTAGGTAGATTTCTTCCAGGAATAATGATATGTTTGTAAATGGTTTATAGATCTGGTATGTAGTTTTTATCATGTACCATCCCTGTGATGTGATGGACTGCATTTCTGTGTACTGCCTGTAGCTTTTTCCTGTTACTTTATTCTTCACTAATGCCATAAATAATTACTATATCCTTTCAAGCATTTGTGTTCTGAGTTGGCAGGGGACTCTTATTCTGTCATTTCTGCACATTAAACTCTTGATGTCACATATTTCATCCTTGACAGCAAAATAAGATTATTTTTCTTTGACAATAACTTTTGCTTGCACCAGCATTACTTTGTAATGTTTTCAGTAATTATCTACATCAGTCATAGTATATCTCTGAATTTCTTCTTTTTTGTCTATCATTCGCAACTGTAGAATTATCCAAAAAGTCTCTAATTTGTCTTGTATCAGTTAGCGCTGTGTTTCCAGCAAATTGCACTACTAACTCTATCTGCTTTTACTTTCAGATCATAGTTTTGTGGCGTAACTAACATCCTGCAGAATCTTGGTGCTGGCTTGTTCAGTAACTTGTTGAAAGTGAATTAAAAGTTAGTGGTCCATTTCTTCTTCATGGAGTACTTTGCCCTCATACAGACTAGTAACATTTCTTAAAACTATACACTGTTCTTAACTGTTTATCTGGGCACATCTCTTTTGTGCACCTAAAAATGATTTTGACATGTAGACAACAAATCTAATCTTTCAGAAGAGAACGACCCTGATACTTTTCTGACTGCCATCTGACCAGCTCAGCTGACTTATTCACATCATAGTGCTGTAACTTTGGAGGTTCCATTTTTGTTTTTTTTTTTTAGTGTTTCTGAAGTGTTGCATTTTTCGTCTATAAATTCTAAGACAACATTTTTATCTCACAGCTTTCTTAGAGATATAATTGTGCAATGCAATTTAGGCACATCTTTGCACAATACTGCTTTTTTTTAAGGAACATCTGTAATTACTAACTGTCTTCTTGTCTTACCACTTGTAAAGCATTTTGGCTTTTCATAACGGATTTCTGTCCCTCTGAAATTAGCTTATTAGTATATGCATGAAGAAGAAGATATGCACCACGTATTTCAAACTTGTCACTTTTATTTCACAATTGTTTGTACTTAATTTTAAATCATGCTTTCTTATTCAGTTAATCAATTATATTATTTTGTCATGCTGTTTATGTCTGAAACCACATTAAAACATATTAATTATACCTGTAAAACACTGCAAATCTCTATCCACTAGCACACAGGATCCTTCTAATACATCTGACGCTGATGATTAGCAATAGTAAGTCAAAACAATCTGTACCTTCTGAATGGCATAATTTGGAACCCAAATATTCAATTCTTATCTGCTGAGATTTCAATTTATTTGTAGTATGGCAAAAACACATTTGGCATTCATGGGACCCCTGTTTCAACTGTCAACAATGTATACTGCTCTCGTTAATCACTTATTCAAGTCATATGGATCGGAATAAATGCATGCATTGCCTTTCTTCATAACAGTGACTCTAATATTAGCCCAATAAGAGAGCAAAAATGCATCTTAATGACAACTAAGCTTTTGGTCCACTTTACTTTCTGTATTATTTATTTATTTATTTTACATCTGTTTACCCAGAAAGTCCGACTGGAATGAATACGCATTTTCATCAGAGGCCCAGGGAGAAAAACCTCCACATTTAACAAAAAAAAAAAAAAAACATTATATTAAATACATAAATTATAATCTCAGATATGACAATTATAAAATACATATTATGTAGTTAGAGCTGACTTATATACAATAAGATCAATGAATAGTTCCATTTTACAATTTATGAATAGAGACAGTAGAAAATATACAGTGTAAGCAGTGTATCAGGCTGTAATAACAACTGGAAAGAGTGCATCAGGAGAATAATAGCAAGCAGGAAAAATATACATGAACAAAAAGAGCTAAGATTTAGAAGTAGTCAGGAGAGAAGGATCAGGATCTGAAGGCTTTCTTATATCAACGTAGCCTGGACTCGAACAGGTGCAAAGCCATGAAGCATAAAGAATGCTTTTCAGAGCAGTTTAAAACTGGTTGGTATTGATAGTTGTTCTAATGGTATAAGGAAGTGAGTTCCATTTTTTGGCTACTTGGGGAAATAGAGAGTTACCTGCCTTCTTGTAGGATTTGGACACCTGCAGTAGTGAAATATTTGATGATCGTAGGTTTTGGCTGGTATTATGGGGTTGAAGAATGTTTAGTAAAGCAGGAGCTTTGTCAGACTGGTAAAATAGTTTGTGTCCCATAGTTAGTTGATTGTAGGGTAATAGTTGTGGTAGTTCTAACCAATACAGTTTTTTAGGCTGTGACAATGGTGGGTTTAATCTGGACAGTCACTGGAAAATTTAACAATGTTATTATAGCACGTTTCTAGTTTCTTTAAGTCTGTCTTTTTAAGGTTGATGAAAATTGGGCAGGCATAAAGGAGAGTTGATAGGAGGTGGGTTCTAGCAATAGCTACCCTAGAAATATTAGTTAGATACTTTTTGTTTCTATATAAAGTACCCATTTTTTATGAACTTCTTAATTGTCTGTGCTATATATAAGTCAGATCTTAGATTATTATCAATTGTGACACCTAGTAGTTTTGTTTGTGATTTAGAAGTGATTATTGCATTGTCACAGGCAGTGATGAAAAAGGAGGTCAGAAGGAGAGACTTCACTCCTTAGAGCTATTAGTAATTTTCTTGGAACATGTGTTTATAGGTTCATAGGTAGGTACTAGGCTATTGGCCCTAGGGCCTATATAAGCCTAGCCAAAAAGGTACCCTGGCTTTCACCACTCAAGAAAATTATTTTTTGTGACCCTGTTGAGCAGAGCCACAGAAGTGATCCCCAGAGTGAATTTCCTATTTCCCATCCAACCATCAAGATTTTTCTTGAAAAGTGCTAATGAGGAGCTTTGTTTGATATAGATAGGTAGATTGTCCCAGAGTATGGGAAGTCTCTGGGACAGGAATCTATCCCTCCAGCATGTTCTGTTTATTGTAATGCCAATGTTTAGGTCCCTAGAGCATGTAGCTCAGAGGGATTGGGATTTATTTAAGTGGAGCATGTACAACAGCTCTGGGTTTGACATAGCTTTGTATGTTAGGCAGAGATCGCATCTGAGTAGGCAATATGTGATGGAGTAAAGCTGGAGTTTTTTGAGACGGTCTGAGTAGGGCATCAGTTTGAGGCTGGTAATCCTCTTTGTGAGGTATTTCTCTGGTCTTTCCAGTTGTTGTAGATGTCTTGTGAGGTACATACCAAAAGGGGTATTGTACTCTATAATGGGTCTAATGAGTGATGAGTAGAGGGGGACAATGACCTCTTTCTTCCTGGATGCGAATCCTTTTGTGATGAGGTGTGCCACATAGAAGGATTTCCTGACTACTGTGGCAATGTGATTATCAAAGAAGTGACTACTGTCCACCTGTGTCCCAAGGACTCTTATCACACTTTTGGAGTTAAGCAGACTACCACCTATGTGGTTGCTCATGGGTACAGAGTTTTACCAAAGGGGATGACAATGCACTTTTTGGCATTGAGCTTGAGGCCATGGCTTTGACACCAGGCATCAGTCTCCGTGAGACCCTTTTTGTAGGATGTCCACATCATTAGGACTTTCGATTATGGCTCCTAGTTTGCAGTCATCTGCAAACTTTGTTAGCCAAAGATCTTCTGTGTTAGCCTGTACTTCAGAAAAGTAGATACCAAACAGGAGAGGACCCAGGACTGAACTCTGTGGTACTCCACTCGTCACTGGTCTGAAGTTGTATTTGGAGTCTGGTACTTTCACAGTGTGGGTTCTGTTAGTGAGCCATTTGACAACCCATCTTGTGATACAGGAATTTGTACCTAGTTTAATGAGTTTATCTATAATTCCAGAGTGGGAGATCGTGTCAAAAGCCTTGGTGAGATCTATATAGGCTGTATGAACCACCTTACCCTTGTCTATGGCTTTGGTGACTGGTACAAAGAAGTTTATCATGTTTAGGGAAATTATCTGCCTTTTACAAACCCAAACTTGGTGGGGTCCAGAGTTTGGAGATTGCCAATGTCTTTGTGTATAAGATCCATGATGATACGTTCCATGGCCTTGCAGATGAGGCTCGTTAAGCTAATGGGGTGGTAGTTCCTGGGGTCTGTGGTGGCTCCCCGTTTATGGAGTGGGATAACTGTTGCTGTGCGCCATTCAGTGGGCACAAATCCTGAGGTGAGGCTATGATTGAACATGGTGCTTAGGTGGGGTGCCAGTTCATTCTTCAGTTCATGTAGAATGCAGCCTGGAACATTGTCAGGTCCCATAGATGCTGTGTTCTTGGCTTTGGAGAGGGTGGTTTTTACCTGTGCAGCCATGATTACAGGAACTTTGCATTTTTTCCGGTATAGAGATGGGTCCTTTAGGGGGTGAGAGTGGGGTAAAGTTAGCACTGAACCTATCTGCCAGGATGTTGGCAATATCAGTTGGTTCTGTATATTTAGTGCCATTGTGCTGTAACTCAGAGCAGATCTGAGTGTTGACATTGAGATTCTTGACATAGCTATAGAATGCTCTGTGGTTGTCTTTAGAATCAGTGGCGATTTTGTTTTCGTAACTAGCTTTGGAGGATTTTATGAGGGATCTCATCTTCTTATTGAGGCTGACCAGGGAGTTCCTCCAATCATGAGATTTTACTCTTTTTTGCATCAGTTAATTTCTTCTGTTGCAGAGTTTGTTTATGGCAGGGGAATCACCAGATTGGCTTCCTTTTTTTGGAGGATAGCATTTTGGGTCTGTTAGGGATAGCACGATACATGCACTCATGTATGTGCTTATAAAGTGCATTTGTTTAGGATTCAGCAGCCATACCTCTATTGTACGTCTGCATGGGTGTCGTGAAGTTTGCCACTTCTGTCTTAAGAAGCGTGAAGTTGGCTTTGGAGTTATTTTTTATGGTGGTTTCCCTAAATGGGGGTGGTGTGGTGGGGGAAGGATGTGGATGTCAAGGGTTATTAGCTTGTGGTCAGATCTGACCAAAGAGGAATTGACCTCTGGTGTGGAATGCCAGTCACCCATGTTGGTAATGACCAGGTCTAGGAATATTGCTGCCCCTGGTGGGGGTGTGGATAAGTTGCTCCAAGGCATTGGAATTTTTGAATTCCAGAAAATGTTGAGGAAAAAAGTTGGTACATGAGTAGTTTTCCCAGTTAATGGTGGGGTAGTTGAAATCACCCATTATTAGGGTGTTGGGTTGTACCCTAATATTTTCCAGTGTATCAAGAAATGAGGGAATCCTGGGGCATTGTGGGGGATCTGTAACAAGTTACAATTTGGATTGCGGTCTTGCCCAGAGTTAGTTGCACTTCGATAATCTCAGATGTATTATGCTGAGCAACTAGCCTGGAGGTGTGGATATCCTTAATGAATATGGACACACCTCTGCTTTTAGTGTTTCAGTCCAGGTTAGGTGGCCGAAAGGTGAGGTATGAATTATAGTCTGATAATGTAGGGGTGATCTCTGGAGCCTTGAACTAGGTCTCTGTCACTGCACAGATGTCAGTGTTCTCCATTTTAACGAGTGTTTTGAGTGAATGCATTTTGCGGTTTAGACTTCTAGAATTGAGTAGCATTACCCTCAGATTTTGCTTGCTTGTACCTGTTAAGGTGGTGAATTTGTCATTTGAACCTTGCCTAAAAAAGGCACTATAGGGGTGTGAAGAGCTTTAGCCAATATCGGAACCCCAAGGGTGACAGGTGTAGGCCATCTCAGGCAAAGCATCATGGTCTGTCAATCATGTCATCCCAGGCAGACAGATACTGGATCCCCTTAGAATGACACCAGTAGCTTAGCCAATTGTTGACGTCAATCATTTTTGTCCTTGTACTGTGGTATCATTCTGTGTGATGGCAGGATGCTACTCAGGGCTAGGGTCATACCTGCCTGGGCTACAAGATCGGAGAGCTCATCCATGTCTCTTTTCATGCAGTCCAGGGAGGTATGTCTCAGGTCATTCACATCAAAATGGACAATGACAGAGACATATTTGTACTTGTTGCGGAGTGGCCTGGGTGCTTGCATTATGTGGCGAATCATGGCACCCAACAGGCAGCTGACAGTAACCTTTCCCTTGTTTAGCCTGGTGAGAGGAACATCAGTATGCCTGACTATAGAGTCACCTATGACTAGAGTGTTGGGTATGTTGTTATGCCTTATGAACTGTGGTTGAGTGGTACACTGAGTTTGTGGGCTATGTGTCATTCGGGTTGTGTTGTGGGGGGGGGGTGGAGGTTGCTTGCATTTCAGATTTGGAAACCACTGTTGCTTGAATAGATTTTTATTGACAGCCTCCATGAATGTAGGTGTGTGTTTCATGTTTCTATGTGTGTGTTTTGGTGGTGTATGTTTTGAGGGACTGTTTGATGAGTGTGGTGTGGTACAAGTGTTTATCTTCTCCTCTTACTGAGCCCTGTTCCAGCAGTCTTCAATCAGGGGGAAATGTTTCAGGACAGATGAGAAACAGAAAACAATGCAGTTTCAGGACAGATGTGAAACAGAAAACAATGCCAGAAGATATATAAAATAATTCAGTCAGGCAAAATTAAGAAAATGCAGAACTCTGAAAGGTTAAAATGCCATGAAATATACCTATCAATCAGCAATGTATTTCCAGATTGTTTGAGAATCACACTGCAGCCAGAACATCAGGAGTTTCCAACAGTGTATGCAGGAATTTACAAACACAAACTATTTTTAAATCAGCAAGCCTTGAAACAATCAGATAACACAAAAGCTGTTAGACCAGTTTTATAAACTTCATCACAGGAATGGGGGAAGCAGTTTCAGGACAGATGAGAAACAGAAAACAATGCAGTTTCAGGACAGATGAGAAACAGAAAACAATGCCAGAAGATATATAAAATAATTCAGTCAGGCAAAATTAAGACAATGCAGAACTCTGAAAGGTTAAAATGCCTAGAAATATACTTATCAATCAGCGATATATTTCCAGATTGTTTGAGAATCACACTGCAGCCAGAACACCAGATGTTTCCAGCAGTGTATGTCACTATTAGATTTCTTAGAACATGCATCATTATTAAAATAAAAATTTGTTTCCATGCAAAATTATCCTGTTAAACTCCTTAAACAAGGAAACAAACCCTAGTCATGAAAGATTTCATTGCCATGTCTCAGCACATTATCAATGCATTTGCAACTATGTCACTGATTATGCAAACATGCAGTCTTTGTTTATACAGTGTTTTTTCTTGTTATTCTTAGGTTTTGACAAGCAAAACTACCCAGAGCATCAGATAAATCTGCTACAAGAGGTGCAATGATTTGAGGAAGTCTCAGATTTTTTTGGGGGTACACTTCAGCATCTTTTAGCCTAATGACTTTTCCCAGTGGAGAAAATGAGTAAGCAATGTATGCTCAGTTCTCTGCTCAGTGTTTTTATACTTCACATTCTTTAAAAGTATCTTCAGGCAAATTGTACAGCATGACCAGACTCTAGTTTAACCATACTGCCATTTACCTTACTAATTCTACATGTATGTACCAGTGCCTTTGATAAACCATCCTGTGTCAATTTATCATGTGTTTCCACTTCTGTATTTTCTCATTGCAAAGAAAAAAATAATTTTCATGCTTATATTCAACAAAATTCTAAATCTTTGAAATAGGCTTGTTTTTGCTTTTGTATATGTTAGAAATATGTCCATGTTTAAAGATTCTGCAGAATATAAACACAGCAGCTTTAATATCTTGCCCATAGCTAACATTTGAATCTTAATTGCTTGAGCAACCACATGGCTGCATTCCTGCATAATCACATGGCTGCCTTTCTTCATGCACACTAACTTTGCAGCACAGCATCCCTGTGCTTTTCATATTTCTCTTTTCATTTTATGACCATTTTATCTTGGTCATATTCCTTTTTACAATAACATTTTCAGACTCTGAATTTGTAACTTCAGACAGCAACATACCTCGAGACTGTCAGATCTATTTCTGCAATACCTGGCCCCTTCACTTGATTTTTATTTTAGATTGCTGACTGTTATAGCAATAACCCACGCCTGTGTGTGGGTAATGCTGGATTTACCCACGGTTGGCGTGGTTTGGTCCCGAGGGCGAAGCCCGAGGGACCAAACAAAGCCAACCGTGGGTAAATACAGCATTACCCACACCCAGAAGTGGGTTATTGCTATTATACCATGACATTATTTAAGAAAAGAAACTATTACTTTTCTTAAATAATGGCATAGTATAATGCCTGTTTGCTGACCTTCCGCAGATGTCTGGCATCCGCGGCAGTTCTGATGTACTGCGCGCCTGCGCAGTACATCAGAGCTGTGGGCAAAAGCAACGGAGAAAGCAAGATCTCCATTGCTTTTTTTTTACTGTTTCGTTATGTTAAATGGGTTTAACATAGTGAGACAGCTTTAAAATAAGCAACGGAGATGTCCGTTGCTTATTTTAAAACTGTCTCGCTATGTTAAACCCATTTAACATAGCGAAACAGTAAAAAAAAAGCAACGGAGATCTTGCTTTCTCCGTTGCTTGTTTTTTTAAAACCTGTCTCGCTATGTTAAATGGGTTTAGCATAGCGAGACAGCTTTAAAATAAGCAACAGAGATCTCCGTTGCTTATTTTAAAGCTGTCTCGCTATGTTAAACCCATTTAACATAGCGAGACAGTGTTTTAAAAATAGAGTTATACTAACGGAAAAAAGTCCGGGCGACCGGACCTTTTTCCATTAGTATAACTCGATTTACAATGTGCACGCTGGCCAATCAGCATGCACGTTTTGGAATATTAATGGGGGGTCATGGTATAATATATGTTTTACCACATAATATGTTACTCACCAAATTCAGATTCTTTGGCTCTATTCTTCATCTGAGCTGCATAGACATCTATAATTCTTTCTGTACTGCACTCTGT